>NW_010972620.1:865181-865578 GCF_000737465.1 Haliaeetus leucocephalus
ATGGGAATCAGGGAGTCTCAGCTGGTGTGATATTGCCACCAGTGCACTGTTGTGGTAGCAATTGGCACTTGATCTTCAACCCTCAGCAACCCCACATTCAAAAGGTCCTGAGAGAGACCAGGCAGGGTAGGCAGCTGTTTAATTCCCTCCTTCTCCAAGGCAGCTATACCAAAAGCCCATTGATACCCCTTTGGGTCCTTAAAATACCCTCTCCTGAGATAGTCTATGCCAAGGATGCATGGAGCCTCTGGACCAGTCACAGTGGGGTGTTTCTGCCATTCATTCCCAGTTAGGCTTACTTCAGCCTCCAATAGAGTTGACTGTTGGGATCCCCCTGTCACACCAGAAATACAGATGGGTTCTGCCCCTTTATAACTTGATGGCATTAGAGTACACT
>NW_010972620.1:865629-985419 GCF_000737465.1 Haliaeetus leucocephalus
GCCATCGAATCCACACAGTCCAATAAACATGGTTGTCCCTTTCCTCCACCTGGCTGGAGGCAGGGTCCCTCTAATTCTGGTCAGAGTATCCATTACCCACTTGTAAAATCAACTTACAAGTCCCTTCAAGAGGATCAGAAATAAGATCAGCCCTTCTACTCTGTTTGGACACTGGAGTGGCATTTTTCCTGGAAGAATCCCCTTTTGTGGTTATTTTTTCCTCACAACTCACGTACCCATGCATCTAGGACTGAGGTAGGTTTTCCATCCCACTTCCTCACATCCTCTCTGTGGTCACACAAAACCACAGGGCACCTCGTGGTGTGTACTTTCTATATTCTCTCTCTTGGGCAGAGGAACACTCACTCCTAATAGCTGAGATCCGTACAGGTGAGGAGCAGGACATATTCTCTTTGAATTGCTGGAAAACCCAGGACAGCTTCTCCACAGCCGAGATGCAGGCTCGTAGGGAGGAAGAGAGGTTTTCGTCATACTGCTGGAGTTGGCGAGCCATTTCATCCACCGTTGGTGCCTCTTCATCTTTCCAGGTTAGTACTGCCAATGGGTTGGCATACGACGATATTGCGCTCCGTACAAACTTCCACCACGTGCGTCATGTGCATTGGACTTCGTCTGGACCTCTGGGTAATTGTGCATTGTCCAGGTCATAATAAATCATGTCTAGCATGGCTAATTCCCTCAGGTACTGGATACCTCTTTCCATAGTGGTCCACTTGCCTGGTTGACATGGAACATCTTCCTTGAAGGGGTACCTTTACTTCACGCTTGACAGGAGTCACCTCCAGAGGCTAGATGAGGGCTTGTGTCCCTTTTCCAATTGCCTTGTCAATGCCACCTTCCCTAGAAAGCGATCCCAGCTGCTTGGCTTCCCTACCCTCTAATTCCAGGCTACTAGCCCCATTGTCCCAGCATCGGAGCAGACAGGTGATAACCTGCTCACCTGGACAATGGCTGAAATGTTTTTACATATCCCACAACTCACTCAGGGATAGGGATGAGGCGATTACCTCTGGTTCCGCCTCTTCCTCCTGTTCTCGTGATGACCCTGGTTCATCTTCATCCCTCACTAAGTGAACTGATTTTTTTGTATATTTCTTCTTCTATATGGGGGCAACTGATACTGGTAGGGGTTGGTTCTCTGGTTCAGCTGTAGTGCCTGTTGCTGGGGCTGGAGTGGCCGCAGTGCCTGTCATTTTGTTGTCAGATCCAGAGACCTTCTCTTCCTCTTGAGGGTACTGAACAGCGTTGAACAAGGCTTGGTAAGCATGGGCCAGGCCCCAGCACATTGCAGTGATTTGTGTCTCCCTGGAATTGTCAGGGTGACATCATACTTTTTCCAAATGTTCCACTAGCTTTTCAGGATTCTGCACTTGTTCAAGGGTGAAGTTCCAAAATGCTGGAGGTGCCCACCACCCTAGGCATTTGTCCATACTATCCCACACACCCTGCCTCAGGAAAGATCTCTGGGCGATATTCTTAAATAGTTGTTTAACCCTAAACAAGACCTGAACCACATTCAGAAGCATGCTAGTGCCTAGCAATAGGATCATGCCAGCTTCAACATCCCAAGGATACTCAAAATTTTCAAAATTCTCAGACGCTACTGTAATTAGCCTGGAGGAGAAGGGGAAGGGGAAGAAAGGTGTTTCACCCAAAGATTGGCGCTCTGAGGAGAAAAGGAAAAGGGTGTAATTATTAATAGTTTCCCACAGATGGCTCCCGAAGTATACATTAGATAACAATGCTGAGTACAAATACCGGATTAGTCCCACAACCGATAATTTTATCATACCATATCATACCATAACAGTGTTACACTGTACATCAAAGCAAAAACCTTAATCCACCTCCCACAGATGATAAGCAGCAGCACAGGGACTATATACAGCAAGTGAGGTGATACTTAACTCTAAAAATGAGTGCCACAACTCTAAGAGCCAATAAATGCAACATCGTGACCAGCCAGTGACTATTAAACTAACATAATGAATGCTTGTAACAAATTTGTTTTAACACGCTCTGGTCAGATCTGTTATCTCAACCCTTCGTGCCCCACGTTGGGTGCCAAAAAGGACTGTCATGCTTTAACCCCAGCCAGCAACTAAGTACCATGCAGCTGCTCACTCACTCCTCCCACCCAGTGGGATGGGGGAGAGAATCAGAGAAAAAAAAAGTAGAACTCATGGGTCAAGATAAAGACAGTGTAACAGGACAGAAAGGAAGAAAATAATAAAAATTATAATAATAATGAAATTACAATAATAATAAAAGGACTGGAATAGACAAAACAAGTGATACACAATGCAATTGCTCACCACTCACTGACCTATACCCAGTTAGTTCCCGAGCACCGATTGCCCACAGACCAACCACCCCCAGTTTATATACTGGGCATGATGTCACATGGTATGGAATATCCCTTTGGCCAGTTTGGGTCAGCTGTCCTGGCTGTGTCCCCTCCCAACTTCTTGTGCCCCTCCAGCCTTTCTGCTGGCTGGGCATCAGAAGCTGAAAAATCCTTGCCTTAGTCTAAATACTACTTAGCAATAACTGAAAACATCAGGGTGTTATCAACATTCTTCTCATACTAAATCCAAAACATAACACTATACCAGCTACTAGAAAGAAAATTAACTCTATCCCAGCTGAAACCAGGACAAATGTCTACTTCTTAAAGCAGAACAGAACTTCTCTTCATTTTTCCTCCTCATAAATTTGCCATTTTCTTACAGTCTATTTCTGTTAATAAAGCACCAGATAGTGATTTTGAAAAATTATCTTATAGATTACATAAAAACTATTTGGATTTCAGCATTTGGTTTCCTATTGAAATAATGTTACTTCTCAAAGCTAGCGAATGTAACTGAAGCACACTGAAATGCTATCACTAGATAGATCAAAAACTAATTTTGCTACAACTTATTATCTAACCTAAGTGGAAATTTTAAAGCAGAGTCATCATTATAGCTGCTACCTCTGTACCACTTACTTTTCTATTTTTTTTACACAATTATAGACATTGGAATTGATTTGTTCATTTTAAAGGGTTGCCTGAAGACAGCTGAGGCTAAGGATAAGCTTACCCAAACAAATCGCCAAAAGGAAAGCAAAGGTATTGATTAACGGAGTGCCACTTGCTCCGTGGTTGCTGTTGTGTACATACCTTTGCTCTGAGATAACAGAAATAACCTCTCCTTATTGAGAGTCAGGTAAATTGCCTCACATTTGTCCCCAGAGAGATTATTCATATCAGCAGCACAAGCTCTAAGCTGACAGCAATGTCTGGGCAACTCTGACAATCCTCAAAATTCAGTGAAAAATTTGGGCAAGTATACAAACATGCTGGAAGAAATCAGTTATCGGTCCTTTGTGACATTTTAGCATTATTTTTAAACATGTCACAGCACACAAGTCTCAAAAAATGACATAAAGTGTGTATTTTGAAATCTAACCCTTCTACCTTCCTTTTTGCCAGTCAGTTTCAAAATTCTCTCTAATCAAGCAAAACTAATTCCTAAACCTTATGACCATTTTTAAATGCTACAGTATCATTATCTATATGGCTCCTGGCCAAGATCTTGTATGGATCTGTAACGGTTTTGCCCTACCCAGTATTTTCACCCAGGATTTGAACAGTTTGTTTATTATTATAAAAAAGCGCACCTAATTGGACTCTGTAGCGCAGAAATACATTATACTATATAAAGATACATAAGCACCACCACCTGTGCAACTACTGAATGTACTGAAATTTTAAAACAACTCACCAAAACATTGAAGCTCTTCAGTATGCAGAAAGACATCATCAGAACATGATGTCGTAGAAGTCAGTAAATTATCAAACCCAAAGACAAAATAACTGTATTTAATTTTAAAATACCAAAGTGGCCATTTGTCATATAGTATTAGTGTATCTATATGAAGATGGCCTATTTAAAGGAAATTACACATGGGGAAAAAGTAGCGTGCAATTTCCAGAAGGCACATTTAAACTTTTTCTTTTACTACAAAAAACACCAAAATCTCCTATTTAAAAATCTGTTTTTCTTCATAAATTACTGACTGCTTTCTAATATAGCATTTGGGCTAGGGACTACCAAACATTACATCTGCCAGCCAAACATTCTGCTAAACCTTGACTGAATCAGTCATTCTCCACAGTCAAAGAAATGATGTATCAAAGAAATACATCCTGTTCCAGACTTGACCCAATGTCAAACGCTCCGCAATTTCAAGTCAAGAACCTTCAAAGGAAAGTACAGCTACCCTACACTTAAGCTTAAATTTTAGCCATTTTTTATCACTAAAATAAATGTTTGGGTTTGTCTGCTGTTGTTCCTTTTCTATAGATAGGAACAGAAGTAAAAACTTAAAAGTAACTTTCTAGTCGAATGGTATACTGGTTACCCCCACAACAGGAAAGATCAGCAAGAGATTCATCTGATATTTTGTAATGTTCATGTGAAATTCTGTCATGCTAAGAGCTTTCTTAGAAACATTTCTGTCTGTGCTCTATAACACTACCAAACGTTTCTGTATATTCCATACATTCTACAAAGGTATACATCAACCTCAGCTCAAATTCCAACACGCATGGTTTGATTTAGCTGTAAAAGAGGTCACGTAAAATATGAGTATTTTACAACACAATTTATGTGAATATCAAGTGCAATATAATGTCAAGTATTTACAGTGTTTTAGAAAAATTATATATATACCAGAATCAAGTAATATACCTTAAACACATGTACGTCTCACCTTGACAACACTAGCTTTGTGTCTTTCCAAAACCTGTAAAGTCTGAGCAGTATTGGCATCAACTATCAGCACAAGAGAATGACATCCATATGCAATCAAACCTTGCCAGCCCCTAGAAAAGCATATATCATCATCAAACAAGCAAAAAGAACAAAAAGCATTTCACATCAAGAATGAGACTTTTTTTTGGTGAGTTGAATGCATGCTACTAAACACAAACATCAAGCAGCAAAAATTATTTAATAATATAAAACTCAAAAACATTATAAAATGCCACTGCTGCACTGTCTGCTGAACCACTTGCTGATGGAACCCTAAGCCACTGCAAATCATCTCTTTGTGTCTATCTGTAAAACTCCTCTTCTGTAAATTTAAGACTTCACATAGGAATTCATGAAGAGCATTCCCAAATTTTTTATATAAGCACGCAGGTAAGCAATATATTTGCAATTGTATAATTAATTGCATCTTTTTTTTTTTTTTTAAGGGAAAAAAGGAGCGTGTGAATAATTATTACAGTAATAGTGAAAATCTGCTGAGGCTTTTCTGACTTCAGGAGAGGTTGATGCGGCCACTGATGACAATTATAAAGCTGTGGTGAACACCAAGCAAGTGGGAACAAAGGAGGAAAAACAAAGTTTCAAACTAAAAACTTCAGAGAACTGCAGCGTTTGCTGCTTTGCGAGCCAACAAACCTAAAAGCCACAGTTTTAAAAAACCAACTCGGTTCAGCTCATTTACGTTCTCTCCCTAAGATTCAGCAGTATTAGGGTAGTGCTTTACAGCACAGTTGGGTGAACTCATCGTTCAGAGCAATGAATACAAAAAACCCAACATACGTACTGGCTTTGCACATCAAGTCAGGGGAACAGACACCAGAAGAAGCTGCTCTGATCCCTGCGGCTCACTGCACCAGCAAGACCCCTGCCCAGAGAAGCCAATGCCATTGCCAGAAGGGACTGGCCCACGCTCATCGACGGCCACGGCTCCGTTCTTCCTCGAGAGCCGGGCAGCAGCAGCTCCCTGCCGAGGGAACGGCAGAGGACGAGACCCGGGGGCCGCCTCAGCCGCCCCTCAACCCTCCCCGAGCCCGCCAGACCGTCCACCGCCCCCCAGGCCCCGCGGCCCGGCCCCTCACCAGTCCGCCGCCCCCCTGTTCGGCGCGCTGAGGGCCCCCGTCAGCGTCCGCGCCGGCAGCTTGATGTTCACCGTGAAGCGCTGCATGGCCGGGCTGGGGACAGCCGGGGGCGACGCGACCCGAGCGCCGGGCAACCGCTGAACCCCCCCAGCCGCGGCCCGGCCCTGCCCAGCGCCTCACTGCGCAGGAAGCGCCGCTCCGCGGCCTGTACCGCCGGTCCGTACCGCCGGGCTCCGCCGGGGCCCCGCGGCTCGGGAAAGGCAGTTCCGGGGCCGGCCACACCCGCCGCCGCTCGGAGGAACTACGCTAGGCCGCGGCGGTCAGCCCTGACCCGGGCCGGGCTCCTCAGCGCGGAGGCTGCTCGCTTCCCGCCATCTCGGGTGTCTGGTGTCCAGCCCGGCCCGCGGTGCCTCAGGGTAAACCCTGAACAGCCACCCCGGGCCTGGGGCCACGGGTTTTTTTTCTGCCTGGGGGGCTTTAAATCACACAGCCTGGAAGGAAAAGGGGCCGCGGGGATGGCAGGGGCCCCATCTGCCTTGGCCGAAGAGCTCTGAGGAAACCTGGGCTTGTTGGGAGTCCGCGACCGGGGCGCCCGAAACGCCTCACGGCACAAAGGGCTCCCTGTCAGATCCCCGGGTGCACGGGTGCTGCAGGACCCGCCACTAGACCCAGAGAATTTCTTCCACCGCGGTCATTTCTGCTCCAGAGTCGCCTCTTCAGTAGCAAAACACAACAGGGACGACCACTGCGTTGCTCCTGCGTCGCTCAATACCAGCATAAAGCACTTACCTCGCACCACGAGGCAGCAAGTCGTACCTAAGGCAACCCAGCCGCCAACCTGGCCCCGAGCTGTCGCTCGTGCTTGGCAAAGCCACCCAGGCTGACACATCCCCATGCGAGAACACCGCACATTTGCGCTGGGGCGCACCGGGCTGCAGAGCGCTGAAACATCCACAACTTTCTCCCGTGCCGCAGCGTTGATAAGGCGGCCATAATCACGTAGCTCCAGGCACGTTACTTGACATACACGCGCTGTTGGGGGGGTTTGCTTATCTTAAAAATAGAGATGGGTAGTAACTGTTTATTTTTTCTTATTTTTCGTAGCGAAAAAGATGCCACTAGATGGCCAAAGTTGGCAAGTTTGTAATGCCAGCCACGTTTTTGTAATGCCGCAGTGTCACTTTGTCACAGAAGATGCAATAATGCTGTTCCTTTTTTTTTTTTTTTCCTTTTCTTTCTAATCACTATTGAATTTGTGCAAGTGGGAACTCAAGAAACGACCTGCAGCTGACATCTTTTCCAACTCTCTTCTAAAGAAATCTGCTCTTGAAGCACGGTACATTGCTCAATACTATTTTCAGGTCACTTTAATATTAGAACTTATTTCTCAAAACCTTCTCCTCCCAAAATCTCTCTCTTTACTCTTAATGCTGAAAAAATCACTGTTTGGAGAAGTAGAGGGCTTTTTTGTTCCTTTTTCTTTGCTACCGTTTGAGGACAACATGATCTACGCCTCCAGAGATCAATTTTGTGGGAGCCTGAGCAGCCACTAGCTTCATTAATTTAAAATATTTTTTGCTAAATCTGTGGTTTTACTCTGTGTCCTTGGACAACCTGCTGCTGCTCATGTTTTTGGAGGGTTTTGGTTGTTTGCTTTGTTTGTTGGAATGGGATTTTGTAAGAAGGGTGCTTTGGAACTTTTTTTGCACAACAGGAACAGAAGCTCTTCTTGACAGTTTTCCATCCATTTTCTTGACATTGGAAAACCAAGGGATAGATGAAAGGGTTAAAAGAAATAGATAGTTTAAGGTAGTTGAAGATAAGGACAAAGATACCAGAAGAAGGGAGACAACAGAGGAACTGAGGGCTGCATCACCAAATTGGTTGAAAAATTAAGAATCTAAGAGTGGTTTTCAGGATGAGGTAGTGGGGTGAAAATCAGGGTGCATCAGCCAGACAAATCAGAGGGATAAAGAGAAGATGAGGATGAGGCTTGTGAACAATGTTAAGGATCATTGGAAACCCTGAAAGGAATAGGAATGTTGTGAGGTGTCAGAGGGAAAGAAGAGGTGTGTACTGCATGAACTAGATGTGATTCCTGGTGTCCATCCATAGCTGCTCACCGACACAGAGACTGATGCACAGCAAATGGATGTGAACTAAAACCAGAGATGCTTTTTTTTGAGGTGGTTAACAGCATGCTCTCTTTTACATCTTATTGTTAATTTAAATCATTGCCAAGCAAGAATGCAAAATACATCAAGGGACTTTTAGTCCTCTCATTTGTCTGTAAATACAGTGATACACTTTTGACTGCTATACAAACAATAAATATCAAACTTTAAGCTGTTTAACTGCATAGACAGTAATACTCTTAAACCCACTAAAACCTCTGGGATTAGCAAATGTCCAAGATATGATACCCAGTGGGAGAGACTTCATTCCAGGCAGCTCAAACTCCAATTGTCCTCACAAAGTACATATGGAGAATGAAGTTGTGAGTGATCATAAAAACCATTTTAATAAATTAATGATTAAATAAATAATGAGAACTATGATTTTACATAGCTTTTGGCTCATGATTCTAAATAATTTTTCTGTGAGTTTGAACAAGAAAAAGTGGGACCACAGAAGAGACATGTGCACAGTCTCCCTTTTTCAGGTTTCTCTTTACTATAATAATTACTGCTGGAATAATCCTATGAAAGCTTCTGGGACTTCTTTAATTTCCATGGCCTTAAGTTAGAGCTCCAGGAGCTCCTGGCATCCACCAGTGAACCACCACGGTCTGAGACTGTGCGCTGTTGCATTCCATTATACAAAACCCAGTTTGAAATCAGGATATGTAACCAATTCGTATATGCTATGGGGCAGGGTTATATTTGCCTTACAAATTATGTTGCTGTCACTTCAGTGTTATCATTTCTACTCCATGCATTTAAGGCTTCTTTAAGTTCTCTCCTAGTTGTGTCCCTCGTTGAATGGGGGCTGACAGTGAAATCTATGGACAGAACTGATGCCATTCTCTCTATCAGGACTCAGGCACAGAGCAGGAGACTTGCACAGTTGTCCTTTGCCTTGTACGGCCTCACAGCTGTGTGTATACCTTACACAACCACAGCTCCGTGCCACGTCCTCTGCCCCAGCAACGGGAACCTCCTCAAATGGCAGACAGCTCATCTGAAACAGGCTGCCCCTCCGCACCTGCATCTTGAGATCACCCAGTGTAAAGGCAGATACAGTACAGCCACGTCACTTCACGGACTCCGTGTTCAGGAACGCCATACAGGAAGGTAGTTTCCTTGAGAAGACATGTTCCTCATCACTTGGCCTGACATGATACTGTCTTTTCTCAAAAAGACAACCGAGACGTCTGCATTCAGAATCAGCAGAGAATTAGGTCCTCTTTCAGTGAAGCACTCCCGTCCAACAAAGAAGCATGAGCAGCCACAGCCTTATTCAGCAAAGCATGCTGTGCAATGAAACACTTCAGGTATTTCTAAAGCTGCACAAAAGAAAGGGGATGGAAACATCTCAAGGCATCCGTGAATGCAGGTGGAATTCAATGTGACCTCCCTTGTTTTGAGTGTTAGTGTGCATAACTTTGTTATTTAACATCAAGCAAGTGGGGTTTTTTTGCAAAGGGAATGTATCTGAAGTCAAGATTCATTTAATCGCAGCCTAACTTTATAATCCTAATAGGGATCTTTGTATGTCATGTTGTATTTTCAGCAAAAGATTAAACAAAGGGTATTGATGGAAGAGATTCTATTTCTGGGACTTCAGAGTTCTGCTAAAATCAACATAAAAATAAAATCAATATATGAATTTCAGACTGAAACATTTGGCACCTAGAACCCTATCAGCTTTATGCAAAACCAAATGCTTTCAGTTCAAAAGCTCAGAAAATATCCAAAACCTCTCCTCCAAGTGAGCATCTGTAGTCTAATCCAGTTGCACTGAACTTGCTGGACATGTAAACTTTCAAAGGTAACAGAGCAAACTATGAAGAGAGCTCTAATGGCTGCCTGCGGTCTCACTTTCTTTTGAGTAAGTGTCATCAAAGGAAAAACTTCTCAAGTGGTCTGCTGGTTTTCTCTAAAAATATTTTCCTTAGCCTTAAGCATTTCTCTTTTTCTAAGGGTCCAAAAAGATGATTAAATGTAGAACAAATGGTTATTTTATTCACAAATTAAACTTAATTTCTATGGTGCCAGTTTTGTTCCATTGCTTTCTGATTTCATCCTAGCCCCAAGTATCAGTGACTGCTCTCACACAATCACTGAGAGGCTCTGGCCCTGATGTTTCCTTTTGTACCCTTCTGTTGAATACTTCTGCTGATGAGTATTCACCCACCGCCCTGAAATACATTGGTATAACTGAGTTCACAGCTGGGGTAGATTTGCAGTCTGCCATTGTTAAAGAGAATTTTTGTTAAATTTACCATTTGGGTTTCAGGTATGATTTCAGGAAACGTCATTTAGGGACAGCTATTAAGAGAACAGTCCTCTGACCAGTGATGCTCCTCTTGTGTCTGGTAAGAGTGATGCTGGCAGCCTCTGTTAAGGCTTCTTTTAGCCCTTTTGGGGGAAGAAATCTCACCCCACTGGTGTCTGTTCTTAGTGTGCAGCTCAGTATGTGTCTCAGGAGACCTGGAACGAGACCGGGAATGTGGTCAACAGGAGAAGAGCATGCTGAGCAGGGGACAGGATGAGCTTCCTACTGCTGTACTGCTGGTGGTTCTATGTGACTCGCACTGCCTGTGGTTGCTGGAGACCCTGTGCATAAGAGCAACAAAGTGTGTCCTCTATCTCTTTTAAATGTGGACATGTGTGTTTTCCTCTTCTGTCTGGCTTTGGTAGACTTTTGTGAAGGGAAACTCAAAAACTATTTAGGAGTTGGAACCATACAGTGTAATGATGCTGGACCACAATATTGGGGTGGCTTAATCCTCTGAATGAGGGATGAAACGAATCATAAAAGATTTAAAGCTTTTGTAAAAAGAAGAGAGGATTCTTCTGTTACCCAGGCAATGTCTCTTCCAAGTATTGGTGCCATGAAATAATTAACTGGAATAATCTTGAACAGGTAAATTGCTGCTGCATCAACCTTGACTGCCATAATAGTTTGTTAAATACTTTGAAACACAGCATCAGAGAAGTCAGAAGTCATAAATAAAATGAGAGGGCTAATGAGTAGGACAGGGAGCTCAGTCGAGTTCTACCACAAACTTGCCAATCTCTGAAGCATGCCACCTTAACTAATGCTGACCGATGCAGTTCCATGCATTAAACACTACTCAGAGAGAGAGTGAGTTTATCAGAAGCTACATCTCTGCCTCATTTCCCACCCAGTACAAGATAAGGAAGCACTTTTTTTTCCTTCCGCTTTTCTCTTGTCTGTTCAGTTTATGAGGTCTTGAGACAGGGTTTCTCTGTTACTCTGCATTTGTACAGCGTCTCCTGTGCTCAGAACTCGTGGAAGTTCTGAGTTAAATTGCAACCTATAGGCCCTATGTGAAAATAGTAAGGCAAAGGAATAACAGTGTACCCATCAATCCTGTAATATCCTGTACACTGACAATGTGAAAAATCTCCTGAGAAATTCATCAGATAAACAGATATAGATCTGAAATATGGATGTAATCACTCAGACAAAAAGAGGGAATGAGAGTACTAACCCCAGATATCCACATCCAATGCCCATTTGATTGATTTGGACTTGAAAAATCACGTTTTTTCCTAAGAAGGGAAATAAAAATTTCCCCTAACATAACCCTGAGCTTTTTTAGTGGTCACTATTGCTAAAGTTCAGACACTGGCTCTTGTGCACGCATATCTGCTCTAGGTAAGCATGGGAGTTTTATGCCTGGCATGCCAGGCACTGTGCAATAGATATCCATGTCACTAAAAGATCCAGTGAATGGCAAAAGGAGAGAAACTCAGGGTATTTCAGAGCTTTGGAAATGTCCTAGCAACCTGAGAAAGCATTTGTTTACTATTTTATTACGTATGTACATAAAGTAGTATTTTTTTTTTTTTAAGCTAATAAGCAATTTGTCAACATCAGTGCATTTTACTCTAAGATATAGGATAAGAGTAACAGTGATGTGAGGTTTGGATTTGAAATCTATGTGAAACAATGCAGTATACTCAAGACTAATAAATCAATCAGTGTTCCTGACAACCCAAAGTTCCATGACATAAATGTTTAAGGAAGAAGAAATCTCTAAGAAGACATGCTTCATGAAAAAATCATGGAAAATTAAATAAAGACTGATTTTAAGAGCCATCTGCAACTCCATAACCACCGCTAATGAAAATGAGAACGTAGTAATTTATTGAATTTGATAAAGTGTATATGGAGAAATAAAAGTGTCCTTGTGTATTCAGCATATTAAATGGGTGGAAAAAATTTTAATCCATGGTATTAAAGTTTTGGGTTGTGCATTTTTTTTAAAAACTAAATTCAGAAATTCAAATGTCCAGAAACCACGGTAACCATGTATATCCAGTAAAGTGTTATTAATTGTTCCATGTAATATATTCTACGCACCAATATTTAGGTTGGATACAGCCCACAAATTATTCTTATGAGAGCATAAACCTTCAGTTATTCTTATTTCATGATGTATAACATTTTCATTAAATGGCTTTCACATTTTTTGGAAAATTATATGTTAGGACTTGTCTGATTCCAATGCCCAGTGAAGTTTGGCAGTTGATGTCAAAGTATGGCCCTGCTTCAAGGGCTTAGATGGAAGACATCCATGGAAAATCTCGATATGGAGCAAAATAACTGTGTATAATTCAATATGTGGCAGTGCAATCTGCATGTGGCAAGGAAACAAACAGCCTAGCATATCAACCACTTGGACCATGATGATTCCTTTACCAGTGTCTCTCCTCAACAAAATGGGATGTGAATTCTGTGGTCTGGCCTCGTTTATGACTAAGTGATCCTGTGGAGCTTTGAGCCTCTGAGCCTCTTATAAGCTCAAGGGAAGCTGAGGATCCTTAAAGCTTGGTAAAAGATAATACAGTATAAAGAATCAAAAAAAAGGCTAAGATGGCCTGTGAAAGATAAAGTCCCTGTTTAAACATAAATGGCATTAGCAAACAGACAGCAACATTAAAGTAAGATTTTGTTGACCATGTTTGATGGGCCTCCAGTCCTCATGGCAGGTACTTGGCTATCAGTTGATACTATGGATGACCACTGCTTTTATGGGTTATGGATGTATTCCCACCAGTTCCTCTGAGAGGTACCGGCAGCTTTAGGTAGTACTTTCTGGTAAGGCATTATGTATTCAGTCTCAGTAGCAGCTTTGTAATTGCTCATTTTCCTCTAGTAAAACAACTTTTAAGAGTGTTACAAAATGATTTGCTATAGGATTGGCATTCTTTGGTGAACCGCTCTTTTTTGAAAAGCATCCTGGAAAATGCTCTGATCTTTTTGATATACTGACATATATTAGGTGGAGGACCAAAGCCTTGCAGGTAAACAGAAGCAAAAAGTAGATGTTCCAGGAAAATTCTGGAAATATGATGCACAAAGCTTGCTTTCCTTCTTACTCGGCACGGTGATGACCTGTGACTTCTCTCTAGCTGTGCCATGGTTTCATTTTCCTCTGGAGTAATTATAAATTAATCACAGGCAGGAAGAAAAGATGCAGGTTTTAGAACACAAGGTGTAAGTGCACCAGAGTTCCTGGTCAACTTGATTTGGGATTTGTCACTTTTCCAGTTTAAATAAAGCAAAGAATGATCACCTAGGAACCAGGCTGTAAGAATCAGAAAATCATGCAGCAGTCTGGCAGAACAAAATTATGATCTATGCAATCTGTATATTGGCAGCAGAAAAAAATATCTGGATTTGTGACAGTAAGCGTAATTCTACACAACTGCTGGAATCCAAATATTAAATAAAAATGTTTAAAAAGTCAGCTTCTGAAGTTTGTTCACTGATGATGCTTTACAAGCTACTTTACAGGTTGTGGCTCCTGGGCGTGCAGGGGAAGGACACTAGTGAATCCTGGAGGAAGGAGTAGAGAACGGCCTTTGAGATTTGGTTAAAGGATGAAAGACGACTCTGGAAAAGGCTCTGAAAGCAAACCAGCGTGGTGAACAGCCCAGAAGCGTGGGCCGCTGGCTATGGGAAGCTGTGCAGTTTGGACGGCCTCCACCTCATCCGAGGGGAACGCGTCTGTCTGTGGGACAGACTGGCCAGAGCGGGCAGAAGGCAGGTCTGCAGAAACATCGCAGGTGTGAGAAGTGGAAAGAAGTGGAAGTCAATAGCAATTAGTTTAGATTAGAGTCTGGGAACCATGGGAAAAAGAAAAATAACATGGTCAGTGGAGCCAGGCAGGTCACAAGGGCTTTTTCTTCAATAGACCTGATTCCTGCCATGGCTGTTTTTCACACTTTAAACTGCTTTCTCACGTGGCATTAAGTTACTGAAAGAAATCAAGTGAATCTTAGGACTTTTTCTATGGTGGTGTGTTATTGTTCAGATTTCAGATTTTAAAGAGCTTATGTAAATGCTTCCTGTAAGTACAGTAATTATTTGATCTGACTTTAAAATAGTGCTGAAAAAGCAAGTTTTATGATCACTGATAAAGGTAATGTAGAGGCAAAAATCCTCACAAGACCCATCACATTTGACATATAAAGCGTCCTGTTCTTATAAATGTCTGCATGGTAGGAAATGACTTGGCTGAAATACTGTATCTATTAATAGACAAATACCATGTATCCATATAAATGAAAATCATCCTCTGAAGAGTCCATTTAAAAAAAATACTGACATTATAGTAGAGATCAGATCCCTGCCTCACCAGCTATGAATAAAATGTATTCCTTCACAGTCCTGTTTGAGCTGTATATGTTGGTTTATATTCTGTGGCATCAGCAATATTCATCTATTTTTCCCCTTCAGTGATAGTGGAGAGAGTTGTGTCTTTGCTTTATTGGTGATTTTCTAAAATGTTCACATCCTCTTCTTTAAAGAAGTTTCGTTAAAATGTAAAATTGTTCTCCCAAAATGCACTGGATGTCAGAGAAATAATTACAGCTGTTGGTTTAGTTCATTCTCATATATGCAAGAGACAGTTTGACTGGCTTCAGCCACGTGATGAATTGACTTTAGGGCCCTCCATACTGTAGCGATATTCCCATACTTGATTTTATTTATTTTTCCATTTCTGACTTTTCTTTCTTCAGCACAGAAGAAAAACAAAGGCAGATTAAAAAAACCCCACAAACCCACAACCAAAACCACACACATACACACAAAACCCCAAACAAAAAAACCCCAGGCCTTCAGGGGTTGGCCTGAAATTCTTTTTAGGAGTTTTATCAGTTAGACATCTCATGCCTCAGAAGTATGATCTCTGTTCAAGTGGGAATTATGATGATATGCAGGACTAAGAAATCTCTGAAATCTAGGACTTCTACAAGGATACACAGTGTTCTTCCACGCCTCATTAAGCTTGCCTGAAATGACCCAATCACTGTTGAAAAAGTTCAGAAAAGATAAACTACTTGAGGATTTTTTTTTTTTTTTTAACTTCACTCATTGTACGGTCATAGAGCAGAGCTGTAAGAAATGTGTGTGGGAACTTAAATTTACAGGGCAATTTATACAGGAATGCACAAACGTGTAGTGATTTTTTCACACAAGTAATAGTTGAAAGCATCTGACAACTGCTTTTTTCAAGACAAACTTATGTGGAAATAACCTTTAAAAGCAACACTGCATAAGGTAATTCAAGAAGTCAGATTTTTCCAGAGTGGAATGTGACTGGAGAATTTAAAATCTATGGCATTAAGTGGAATTTTGTTACTCCTGAAAATGTACTATCTGTTTCTTGCCAAACATTTTCAGATTATTGCCTTGAAACTCTGCCATGCAGGAGTTGCTGTATTCTTGTACTGCAAATACTGTCCCCAGATTTCAGTTTTCCATTGTTTCTTCTCTCCAAAGCAGGAATCCCATGAGATCAGGAAGGAAGGAATATATTCAGTTTGAAGCCAGTTCTGTCAGGCCATATTTACAATAATATACTTGATGACTAGCATTCTTAATGGGACATAAATTGTGAGAGTAAGAAACCTTTATTTCCAAATATTGTTATATGTAACCATTCCCTTTTTTTTTTCCTATAAAGCAATAAAACAAATTTCACTCTGAGCCAAATCTCCAATTCTGACAGTGCTGAGTGATAACAAAAGTACTTCTTTCCATTAAAATTACAGTTGAACTTTTGTATTGATAATTTCTGTATCTACATCCTAGAGCAAATGCTCTTTCTGCTGCATGCTTGGGCTGGCACAAAGCAGCATCCCGCTCCTGATGTCCCTACCACTGGAGCCTGCCCATCCAGCTTCCAATTTGTTTTCCTAAATTTTGAAAATGCTGACAGTAGGTTGAATACAAAGCAAAACTGTTTATCTTCCTCTATGGAGTAATTCAACAAAGACACATTTCACTTAGGTCTGTTTTCATCTCACTTTGCAATGCATTTGTCTGCAAACTTTACCAGACCTGGCAAGTTTAGATAAAATATTTCTGTACTTCATTATGCTAAACCCCCCCAGATCTCTTATAATAGGATTTTCACAATATCTCTGATATGGGAAGCAAGAATATTCTTTCACTAGGGACATGACATATATTCATCTTCCCTTAAGGAGGAATTAATTGAAAAAATTACTACTGCCAAAATTTGCATAGTTTAAGGACCATCTATTCCTTAATTCTTAATGGATATCATTTGATAAGTACCTGTATTGATGACCATGTGGCATCAGTATACTTAAGGCTTTCAGTATAGGAGAAATTACTTTTCTAAGACTGTTAGTGCTCTTGATGGATGTTGCAAGAATATTTCTTGAACTCACTTTGGGAAAAAACAGTGAGTTTCAAGGCTTATATGTCTCTACTAAAAGCACAGTATCTGATGTCACCAAAGTTCCCATCTTCAAAACTTTAATGCGCAGCAGATGTAAAAAACAGGCTGCTTTTGGTAGCAATGGAGAGAATTACATTTCTGCATGCTGCCTGTGAAGCAATGCTTAACACATGAAGTATTTCTCAGATACTTTTAAGAAGCAGAGCCTACCTCAATCCCTTCTGCTCTTTGACAATGTGTACAAAGCACGAAAGAAAGGAAGCTCAATGGATTTGGGAAGCACCAATCTTCCGAGCAGTCAAATGAAAGAGAAACCTGCTCACATTCTATCACACATTATCAACAATCTAAGCAATATTTCATATATTAAAGTAAATGACATGCCTATCAGAATTCTAGTGCCTCCTACATACTGTGGGAAGGTGCTCAGTTCTCTCCAGTCCTGGGATGATGTTTGTTCACATGATGACTCTTCAAAGTCAAAGTCTGCATTTCTCTCTGAATGTACTCCTGGCCACACAAAAGGCATCAACCCTGTTTTAAGCAAAGATCAGTTGTATGATTTTTTTTACAAGGTAAAAAGATTATTGTAATAGCAGAATGAGGATATGATTCCCTAGTCTGGAGAAATGTTCATGCTTGCTCTTTGCTGAGGAAGCTATTATTCTTATTTCAATTGGGAGCTAGTTCCCTATAGCCTAACATTTCCCTTCGATCATCATTTCATTACCAAAAAAGGCTGATGTTGTGGTCCATGGTTAGAACTTTGCACTTGGTGCTCAACGTGCCAAGCTCCACACCCCAAGCTCCTAAGAAGTTACTGACGTATCAGACAAGAGACAGCAGGGAAATTCAAAAGTTGAAGGACTGCAAGAAGACAATGAAGCAATGCTGATCAACATGACTAAGAGCTCACCTGCTACCAAACCCGGGAAAACACTGTGGTAAACATAATTTTCACAGGTTAAGTCTTCAGCTACTCTTGAAAGGCTTCCTTCATTTTATTTCCTCTTTCCCTGCAAGCCCAAAGCACCTTTTCCCTGCTTATCAATTCCGTTCTATCTTCATCCTTGTACTTTCATGTTCCTTCTCTTTGTCTCTCTTTGCTACATTTTGCACATACTGGGGAATACATGTGTTTTTCATATAGTGAATTATTGTAGATGAGTTTTCCATGATAAAACAGTTCTCCAGCTCCCTATTCTCCACAGAATTTTAAATAAAATATCCCTGATTTGAAGACAGAATGATCAATCTGAATCACATCCCAAATGTGCAAGCTTCAGAGCAGAAAATATAAAAAAAAAAAAATTAAATATTTAGCATGAGTTATACAATATTAAAACTAAAGGAGATCTGAAGTCAGAGTGGTGATATTTACAAAGCATTCTTGATTTTGTTTAACCTGTTAACAAATAATTTCTCACATAAAACCACAAGTTCCTATATCTAACTTCGTAACTTTTTGTAGAATATATCCCTGAAATGTCAACGCGTACCGCTCAAAACTACTGACTTGCATTTAAAATGCAATTAAAAGCACATTGTACATTTAATTTTCTTTTGCTTCATAAATACGAGTATTCTGACTTTTTAAGGTTTTCTAATAATAAAACTTTTTTGTTATAACAAATGTAATATGTGATAGCCCTTGCAGGGCCATTTTCAGCCTAGTGGGAGCCACAATCCTCCTGTCCCTAATCAATCAACCTCTCAATCCTTACTTACCCAGGAGTGGATGCTGAGGTTTCTGCTTCAGAGACCTCAGGTGCAAACACCATTTGCTCCATTATCTCTTCAGTAGAACAAGAGTTGCTTGCTTTCTCCAAGAGGAAAGGCCACCAAGGTAGGTTGCCTTCCCTTTCCAAGAAAGGAGGAGGAACTGTCCAGAAAGAGAGAACTCACTACCACAAGTTAATCCTCCTCTTACTTGGCCTGAATATAAGAAGCTTTCATGCATGCTATACGCACAATATTGTTGAGCACTCAAAGTGTGCTATAGAAATTAGGCAGACATAGATCCATAAGATTTTGTATTTGTCAAAATTGTTTTAAGTGTGAAATCTTAAATTCCAGAAGATTTTATGTCCCCTGACTTTCCAGGGTGTAGAAATGCTGATTGGCATGTAAAAGTCAACAAATTGGATAGATGGAGATGATTTGCATGGCCAACAGTCATGATTTCTTGTGCAATTTTAAGGAAGAAAGCCAGTTTTGAAACATAATCTTGTAGTCCATAATATTTTGTCATCCTTTGTAAAGCAATTTAAACACAAGTAATCTCAAGGGCTTGATTTTTACATGGTATCAACGAGCATGTCTAATCCATTGTGCTACGATTTACTGAGGGATAATTGCTCATTTACAGAAAGAAAAAAAAAAAACACAAAAAAACCTTAGCCATTTTTTCCCCTCTAAATGATATTACATTTCTTCAATTTTTGCTTTATTTTCCATGGTTTTAAAACTTGGAAGGACTAGTTATGTGACTCACAGGGAAATATTTTTGCAACAGATGAGACTAATTATGCTGGCACTACGAGTATTTACACTGCTCTAGCCCTCTCCATATCCTTATTTATGCATTAAATGTTGGACAGTAATTTAACAATTATTTTAGCAAGATTAGAAATTACACAAGGATGGTGGCAGGGAGGAATAATAAGAGAACCAAACAGAAACCTGATTATTTCAGATATTACCATTGGGATGGTATAATTAAGTGCATTCCTCATTTCATTACAAAGTTCAATGAAAAGTACAACTGCATTATTCTTAACAGTCAGCAACCTTTTCTTTCCCAATTTCCATGTTGATCTCCTCAGTCCTCAGAAGGGCTACTGGGCAAAATGAGTTCTTGCATCTTTGATTAGGTCGAAAACAATCTGATTTGCAATTTTTCAATATCTGTTCTATTCAGTTCAGTGAGTCACTTTCTGACACCTTAGTGTGCAACAAGATTTAGTAATAGCCAACACTGTCAGCTTGCAGATCGATCACAAAATACTAGTAAATATGGTGGTGGGGGGGGAAATGATGGGTTTGTTTGTAAGTAGCTCTGAAGCAGGAATAGGAGAACTGTGCTACCCATACACTGTGTTTTTCAGTTACGTAAAGGAAGACTTTACTGGTCAAAACTCAGTGGTACCCTAGATACCAAGAAGTTTTCCTTTGGTTAATTGTGATTCCTCACATGATATGAAGTGGCAATTAGTCCTGTTAAGTGTTTGCTGCTGGTGTCCGTCGGTGTTAATGGCCTGGCAAAGGCAGGCACAGGAAGGGATCAACAACAGACATCTGCTTTAAAAAGAAAAGGTTTATCTTCTTATAATTGCAATAAGAATACTTCGGTGTTGTAATGCACTTAACGTTCCTCACTACACACTTTCTAAAAGAAAGAAGTAGCATGATGCTTATTTTGCTGCAGGAAAAACTGTCTCCCGGGAAGATGGAAGAGGGTCATCCAGGTCATCCAACAAACTGGTGGCACAGCTAGGAAAAATGTGAGTCTCTCATGTCCCAGCCTGATGCCCTACCCGTGTTCCCTCAAATAAAAAGACTCACAAACAGCAGGAGGCTGTGTAGCAAAACCTCCTCATTAACTGATGCATTGTGGATTTCATATCAGCTCTTCTTTGAAAATCACTGTTTAGCTCTAAGTAACCCAAGTGTTTCCCATAAAAGTACTTGTAGCACTGAAACCACTTGCAGCTACTGGGATACAAAACACATCTGTCAAAAGAAAATTCTCATTAATAAAGTATGAGAATTCTGGCTCTTTTACAAAGCCTTAATGTGACACAAAACCCCTTCTCACTGCTTGTGATAATTTTGTCTTTGAAAAGAATGAAGTTTTCCAATGTGAGCTCACATCAGTGGATTTACTGCAAGGATGAATTTTGACCCGTTCTTTTCTCTCTTAACAGCAACGAAGAAAGCAGGTGCAATGAGAAGAAATAGTTGCAAAGACATGTGAAAGCAAACAAGCTGTTCTAGCTCTTCTGGTTGTTTGCACATACCGTGGAATGGAGCCGATGCTGTGCACAGCCTGGGATGCGAACGCTCTTGCCGTGCACATTTGGCCAATCGCCCCCTCGGCAAAAGGGATGCTGCCTGGAAGCAGCATTTCATTCATTTGCTCATGGCTTACCGAAATGCAGCCTACATGTTAATATTTATCATATTAAGTAACTTCAGCCTTGATATTCTGCTGAAGAAGTACGACGGCAGCAAATTAGTTGTTTCAGTGAAAAATTTTGGCCTTTTCAAACAAAGCTTGCAAATTTCCACAACAGCAACTGGTATGG
Source organism: Haliaeetus leucocephalus (assembly GCF_000737465.1). Taxonomy (NCBI): domain Eukaryota; kingdom Metazoa; phylum Chordata; class Aves; order Accipitriformes; family Accipitridae; genus Haliaeetus; species Haliaeetus leucocephalus. The sequence continues at coordinate 886,766 of NW_010972620.1, forward strand.
AACTTGAGGCATTTACATTTTTAATTTTCCTTTGCCTTGACTGGGTTTAATTAACAAAAATTACAGTGGCAGTGACTGACACAGATGCTGGAACTAATTACTAAGATGGCATGAATTAAGATTTAAAACTTAGATTTAATTTTGGGAAAGAACAATATTAAAAAAAAAAAATCAACCATACAACCTTTATAAAGATAATGGATTGCACCAGTAAGATGACCTGTCTTTTACAGGAAAGTGGATTTTGTCAGCATATTTGCATGCAGTGCTCTGCCATATTTACTGTAGCCTTTCCCAAAGGCAGTTGCTCATACATTTGCAATTCCTATCCATCTCTTTGATTAAACAGTTAAACCCCCTTGTAGCTTTTCTATTTTTATATATTTTGATCCATTTGGTCACTGTAGGGATATGTTTTCAAAGCTGTCTAGAAGTATGCGAAGACTTTTGGAATTTTGATTGTACCACCTGGAGTCCTCAAAGGCAGCATCATCTTCTAATTAAGAAATGGCTCTGAGTATATTAAAAACATATCCCCACAAGTTCATGGTTGAGGAAAAACAATATTTAGAAATTAGCTTCACTTGGGTTTTGTTATGCTTTATTGCTCTCATGTTTTTATGTACTAGGTCTTTTCCAAAAGTCAAACAGGGAAAGACAGACCAGAAATTGGAAGCAAAGCAGAAATAGAAAGAAAAAGAATGGAAAAAGGACTAGAGAATGATATTTCAGTCACATCTAGTAGTGATAAATCAAACATTTCTAAAAAGCTCGGTTGAATATGTCTGTTGTTTTCCCCTGCTATCTTTTACCCATACAGTCGGCAAGTGGCTGACTATTTTTCTGTATAATCAGTGTAAATCATTTGGGTAAAAGTCCTGTTTTGTGGACTAGCCATATGTTACTATTTCTTAATACCTTAGAGTTAAAAAGTTTGGATATTAAGAATCTCTTCTTTTTGTTGAGTTTAAATATATATTCTGCTTATGCATTTTGCAGCACATGCTGCAAAATGTTAATTTCATATTCATGATTTTTAGTTCATTTTCTGTGTTCCATAGATAACTGGTTTTGGTAGTGTCCCTTTTAACTCGGTGTTTGAAATAGTTGCTTTTTTAAAGGGCAAGTAGCAGATTCCCCAAATTTCTCCTGTTCCTAGCTCACGTTTAAGGTCCATGATGGACGAGGGGATCTGCTTTGTCACGCTCTCAAGCCACAGGACTTCTTAGCCCTAAGGCTAAAGACTGGATAGTCACAAGTCAGAATGATGGAGACTCCAGATTTGTTTTTAATGCAAACTAAACTTCTCTCTTTTTAGCACCTCAGAAGAGAATTTTCTTTGAAATGATGGAAAAGTAGCCAGGATAGCCTTCAGGGCATCAACTATTTTAGAAAGTCTCATTCTATTATTGCCCAAAGCACTAATGGTAAAGGCTCCCCTCTGGATTAAAGTGTATCTTTGATTAGTTTTCACTACTTTCTCCATTTCATTACACTAAAAAATATAACATTTGGATTAACACCTATCATTATCATAAGTTTCCCAAAAGTCAGAAATTATGCCAGTAATTTCAAACTTCTGACAATCAACTTTATAGCTGTGATACCTCCAATGTTTAATAAAAAATTCTAGTCTAGCTGTAAAAGAAGGATGCAGTCAGCCTGAAGCGTGACTTTATGTTCTTTTTGGCTTAGCATGATTTCATATTTTTACTGGGATGCATGGAAGATAACAACCAAAACATGACCTACTCATTTCTAATGGAATGTAATCAATGACCTAATGGTAGGTTTCTGGCAGTTGTCAAGTGTCTCCATGGTCTTCAAGGACAGAGGAGCTCAGGCTTCTGGTCCTTAGCGCAGCAAATGTGCGTTCATTTGTTGACCCATTCATATATATCCTGCTGTTGCCTAATACTGGCATAGTATTTCTGTAAGCAGCTTGTGAGAAGGAATTAATCAATGATACTGTGGGAATGACACATGCATCTAAACTGATCAACAGGACAAAGCTATAATTGATAGGATTAAGCAATCAAAGGGCAATCAATATTTCAGACCATAGACAGGATATATAGTAATGTATTGTGAATTCCATAGGCTTTCAGAGTAGTTTGGTTCTCTGTCAGGTTGGACTAATAAAACTAATCTGTTTTTAAGGAGAGTGGCAAAAACACATTACTTACTGTAATACCATCCATTATGAAAAAAATACAGAACATGCTTATACTTACTGTCAGTAAAAGAAAGTGCCTTAATTCTACAGACCCTGAAGGGTGCACGAAATGAAATTCTAGGAAGAACTGAATGTCTTCTCACCGCAATGATCAGGCAGAGGAAACAACCTGCAGCTCACTGTAACAGTATCCTGCGATTTCTTTATTAATATTACTGTTGTAATAATAATGTATATAATAAGTCTTTTCAGCCAGAGGGAATTTGATGAACTGATACTTACATAGTGTAAAATGATGCTTCTCTACTGAAATGAATGCAGCTGTGCTGAGTCATATATGAAGCGTAAATTAGCTGATTATTGTGAAAGTGGAAAAGAGAAACGACAGTGGCGTTTTGGGCAGACAGAAGTTGCTCAGATTTAAGGGATGCTAAGTTTAAGATTCCAGCATGTGCAAAAAGTGAAAACCAATGTGTCTTAACCACAGCCCCTCATGAACTTGACTGATGCCTCACACAAATGAAGACACTTGCTAAATCATGTTAAATCATGCCCTCAGAGTGGGAAGGAGAGTGAGGGGTGCTGCCCCAAACTTGACCCCAATATTCATTACAATACATTTCCTCAGAAGTCACCCATCGCACTTTCACTTCAGAAAGTAGCTGCAAATGCCTCACTCTGCCAGGCAAATAGAACTTTGGGGGTTGAGACAGTCTTTATAATTTATACTCCACTTTATCCTGTAAACACGGGAGTGTTTATAGCCTTCTCGGTTATGGACCATTACTGGAGAGCTGTAAGAAATACAAGCTTAGGAAGCTCAGGATATCTTTAAAAACACTTTTTTTTTTTTTTTGCCTAGAAAGCAAATCCCTTTCAAGGGCTTTTGCTCAGTGAAACATCCTCTCTACCTGCATCCTCTTCTCCTCTGCAGGCAGAGTTCGTGGTGCTAATGAGGACTATAGCCAACCCTTTAGGGAAAACCTGAATTTCCCACTGTTGTGCGATACAGCAGAAATTTGTACCATTCACCCCTTGACTGGAACAGAATGGAAATTTTCCTTTTGCTTTCCAAGTGTTCCCAAACTTCCTTATTTGCCTAAAAGAATCCCCTGTGAAATAGCAGTCTTGGTACTCATGTTTGTATTTGTCGTTTCTTAAACACCTGTAATGAGGATAGACATCAACTGGATTATATTTTTTGATAAGCCTTACTTAAATCCTGATGCTTACTCTAAGGTACAGATTAATTTATTAAAATGTCTTTCCTTACTGGCTCTCTTAAGATATACAAGTATGCTCAGCAGTGCAAACACTGCCATTACCTTCACTTATGTTGTGCAAAATATTTTAACTTTCACCACAGAGCTGAAAAACAGTTCAATGTGTCTGTCTGGCAAATTCAGTTGAAACATCCCAGTCTCCTTCCAAGAACCCAGTTCTCTCCTCAGACTGCTGAAATTGTATGACATTGAGGAATAAATTACAGAAAGTGCTAAGAACTGCCAATAGCCAGCACCAAAATCATGCAAGCTCCTTCTCTTACAGATGAAGATCTGAAACTCCTCCAAAACAATAAATAAAACCAAGTTTCCTACTGCAGATTTTAGTCATCTCAGAAAACTAACTCATTTCAAGATTCTTGGAGATGTTTTGTGCTGCATTTGCATTTATTACTATTCCTGAGGAGTAGCTGCTCCCCAGTTGCAATTCCCTAATAAAAATCCACTTGGAGACATTGTCGGTAGAATACAGAATTTTGGTTAAGAAACTAAGTTGACCTAAATCAAAATACATTGCTATAGCTCATTGAGTTTGTTTTAATATGCTAATAGAAATTCAGCTGGTGCACAATGCTTTTTTTGTTGTGATTTTCAAACATAAATCAACCATAAACTTTAGAACAGCATATTAGTTCCTAGTCCATGTAATTTGCTGAACTTAAAATTTGGAGAAAGAAACTTTATTCAGAACTGCTGCTTTCTGTTTCAACAAAGGTCTCCTGTAAGACTTTCATAATTTTGTACAGCTCAGGACTCTTAACCCTGACGCTGATTGCAGCATGAGCAAACCTTGCAAGTGAGGATGACCACATTCCCACTGACTGCTGCGCTCCTCCAGTGCGCGCCCAGGGGATTTTGTTCCTGCGTTATCTTTTCCTCTGCCCTTTGCTACCAACTGAAACGGTGGCTGTCCAGGCTGGTTTGCCTAGTTAAGTGCTCACACCCGATTCCTGAGTTCAAATGACCTGATTTTCCCTCGCATTAAAAGATACTGATTTTGCTTAGTGCCTTTGGAAAACAGACTGTCCTGACACGGTGTGCCTTTATAGGTCTTCAATATACAAGTCTGAAAAATGTTGGCTTCCTTCTTTGGCTGAAAACTAGGTTAATTATGAGAAGCATCTGCCAACCTGGAGAGCACAATTCTGTAGTCCTGGCCATGTGGCACGCATGTCATTAAAGAAATAAAATCCAACAAATTAAATTAGGAGGAACATTAGGAAAAAAAGTTTTTTAATTACAACAAGGATTTCGAGAAAAATCTTCTCTTCTTTCTGAGATGAGCTGCCAAAAGTCTCAGGACATTATTTGCAAGACACAGAGGGAAATTCCAGTGAGCTGGCTAAGATTTCCTCTCTTTATCACTACCAGACCGCAGATTCCCAGCAGTAGGTAGGATGAAGGACAACCACTCTAGGCTGGCTGCCTCTGCAGTTTGTCTTCTGCCATTTCTGATGATCAAAGCAATCAGTGGCCTCACTCTCCAGGCCCCCACTCCTGCACTGAGGGCAGGATACTCTGAAAAGGCGATGGCACAGGTAACAGCGACAGCCTACAGTTTCCCTCACTCCAGGTCTGTGCAAACAGGGAACACAGTAGGAAGAGATGATGCTGATAAATTATCTGTGAACAGTAACGCACGCTCTACATAGGGGTGGGCATATGAAGCCCCCGACACTCTCTGTTTTCTCTCCTGCAAATAGATGGCACAGTTCAAGGAACAGCTCTCTAAACTGACAACTCCAAACCCCCAGCATTTTGTTTTATAAGGGACGAGCAACAACGTGCAAATAAATCTTCAAGTTCTTTAGAAATGCTTCATAACCTTTCAGCAAAAGACCAGTTGTACATCCCCAAGCAGCACAGGCTTCTCTATTAAATTGCGTGGTTGAAGATTTGAAAAATCGATCTATTCCTTTTGAAAGATACTGCATTGATAATCTCATCAGTGACCTTGTGAGCTTCTCTGCTCTGTCCTGTCTCAGCTTTGTGCTGGAAGCACTGGTAGAGATGGGAGAAGTCTTCTGTTTAATCTCAAGAAGCTGAAGACAACACATACTCAGACTGTATAGTGCTAGTTTTTTGCTAAACAGTCATCAAGGATTCCATTTTAAACTGGTGACTCAGAATAATTTACATATAAAGAGTATGAAATTAAAACCTCTAATTTCATTCCCTGATGTCCAGCAGGTCCTAAATGGTCTCCAGGAAACTTGTTCTCTGAAAACTTTTGCAAATGCTTTTGAAAGGTAGAATGACCTATTTGTAGGACAACATCCATAAACATGAATGCAAAACTGTGAACTTCTTTGCAGAAGGGACATCGGGAAAAAGACAAACAGGTGAAAATATCATTCAAAATATTGGCTAAAACCCATGGGTGATGTACACATATCTTGAATTTGTATCCATTGTAATTTCATCTCAATTTGAATATTCAAGAGAAGTCCATTTTGAAAACCAAACAGCAGATTTAGATTTCTGAAACAATTCAGATTCAAACTGAGTTGCAACTTTTTTTTTTTTTATGCTTAAGCATTTTTTTATTCTGCTGGCTAGGCAGAAATTCGTGGGGTGGGCAGGGAGGCGGGCATAGCCAGGGGAATTTACTACAGCTAAAACTTCTTTATACGGTCTGCCTCAGGGGACTTCATGGTGCCTGAAATGGTAGCAGACATGTAGAAGCAGCAGGTAACGTTCGGTATTTTCCAGCTATGCTGCACCAGTGTCATTCTGTGCTATTAACAAGTAGAGTAAATGTTAACCAGTTCATTGGGATTACCCTTTCTTTAAATAATGAAAGGAGCTCTTTTATATCTACTGAAGCAGTCCCAAGGAGCGAATACAGACAGTTCTGCTTAATTAATTCGTATCTTTTCCACTATGAGTTTTAACCTCCCTGTAATAAAGTGTAATAAGATTAAACTATGCCTTAATTCTTTGCTAAAAACGTATAGTATTGGTAGAAAGATGCTAAATCTTTATTCTGCAGAAGTGGGTAGTATATTTTGAAATCTGATACAGCTGCTGTTGAAACAAATTGTAGTCCCAAGAGGTTACAAAGTGAAAAAAAAATGTTAAAATTAGCATGGTAATTTTGCTAGAGGGCTATCATCATTTAGATGCTTATTCCTTTTCTAACTCTCATTTCCTTCTTATCAGTGACATATGTTAAACATACACCTTCCTGATATATGGAAGGAGGAGGGGGTGGTATTGCAAGAACAGCAAATCATTTATGACAGAAAACTTCCTACTTTCACGCCATGGGCAAAATTCAGGTTAGTGGGAAACAAACAGTTGTATGGGTAAAATTAAAACTATTTTCCACCACCAAACCCCCATGCTATTGGAGCACTGATAGGCACTTACAAAGCTTTGTTGCAAGGATGATGACTTTGGCAGCATTTTAATTGCATCTGTTATCCCTGGGTGTGTGTAGCCTAACAAACCATGTATGATAGCTGCATGAATGTTTCTTGAAAGTCTTATCTGATGACATTAAGCTAATGATAAAATAATGATCTGTGCAGGACTAATGTTTTTACTGTAATTTAATAACCCAAGAAGAGTATACTTTGGATCACTTTGTTATTTCCTTTAAATAGTTTCTAAAACTGTTTGATTTTTGCTAGGCTATTTTCTTCTCCCAGAATGTCCAGTGGAAGCAAATACCAAAGCATGTTGCCTTTCTAGTCTGCAGTGTACTGTGCTTTGATAAATAACTGGTTGTGATGACATTTATGGTAGTAAACCTCATCCATTTTTCAAAAGCCTGAGGCTTGAAGGGGCCTTCCCACACCAGTTATGCATGGACTTTACAAGCTGCAGTAGAACTGGAGCCTGCAAGATGCTGAGTGTCAGCAATCTCCTGAGCGTGTAGAGACACACACCGGGGTGACACAAAGCTTTTACAGCATCCTGGGACCACGGATGGGGATGGAAAAATCCTAGTGCGCTCCAGAAAGATGAGAAATTCATACTACTGTAATCCTAATAGCTTTCCTCAGCCCTTCCAGAGACTGTCTGTGCCCCACTGCTGCGAAGCCCAAGTCTGCAAGTCTCCCAACTACCAACCTCTTCATGCTCTCTGCCAAAGCTTCCTTTAAACTTTTCTGATCTTCCTAATCCAGCAGTCCTCCACCTCTCTCTCCCTTATCGAACGAGACAAAATGCTCGCCAGCCAGTGTCACTACAGCCTCCTCCCATCGTGTTCTCATCCCACTAACTACCCACGGAGAAGAACAGTCTGGCCCAGGTAGAATCTTTTCACATCCCCAAGTCTGATCTGCTGCAGGCTCGGCTTGTTTCAGGGCAGTTTTCTACAAAATACTGCATTTACGGACTTAGGGAAAGCTCCTTCCCTTGGATGTCCTAACTGCGAGCTGTAGATAACAGTGTTAATGATTAAAGCTAGCTAGAATAAAACAAGTATAACATTTTCCGTGATTAAAGGCTTATGAAACAGTGAATTGTTCTTATACCCTTCACAAGGGTCACAGGACACTGAACATAACAAATAATTAAAAACACTTACAAATAGTAGCTGCATTTTTTTCAGATAGGCTAAGTACTTCGAATGAATTCACTATTTGAAGAGAGTCCTTAACTGCACTAACTAACTTCTATTTAAAAAAGTAACTGAGTAATTCAGACATGAAAATTCTGGGATTGCTCAGGGAAAGAACAAACATAAATATAAATGGTTTAAGATAGTCAAAGTCATTCAAGCAATATAAGCCAATTTTAGCTCTTATTCAGCTTTTATTGGCTCAGTATGTTCAGTGAGCCAAAGGATGCTCTCAGCTGCCACATGGCAAAGTTGTTAGACTCCACATTTCCAGCAAAGCAGAACACGTTATTGCCATTGAATGCCGTGGGTACTTTCTCTAATTATATGTCAGAGAAAGATGCAATAATGACCTAGAATTTGGTAACAGATATTTATTTCTCTTCCATAGCCTGTACAAAAGCTAACTAAATTCAGTAGGAATAATTTCCATTAAGCAATTAGGCTCCATATTAGGATTTTCATAGGCTCATTATCTAAGCATACTGTTTGGAAAGATGATTTATTGGAGGTCAGCATTTGCTTATTCTTATGTATTTGCAGCATGATTTGTTATTTCCCATACTTAAGTGAAACATATGATCATGCAACTCTACTGGATTTCTTACAAAAACATTAACTTTTCTTAGCACTGCCTGAACATATGGGAAAAGGAAGCTCATTCCCTTTGCTTCATATCACAGGGGTGAATGAAGACCAGGAACTATTTTACATTTTGTCTCAAGAGAGTTGTAAAAAATGAATCCTCTAACATAGGGGCACTGAACGTTGCTATTTCTGTTTTTGTCTCTAGGATGATGGCAAACCCCATTTTTCTTCGTATGCATTCTCTCTCTCACACCACCATCAGAAATTCAGCTTTTGCCTAAATAATAGCAATCATCCTTTCTCATATAATTCTACTGTTTTCACAGAGAAGATTTTTCTCCAGTTTGGTGGTGACTGACTGGATCTTTGGTGCCTTTTTCCTCAAGACTCCTTGTTAATCCCTAAAGGCATTCTCTAGTTTCCTTTAATCTGCTACCACCTCCTTGATCTTGGGGACTCTTTTCTTTATCTGTCTTGAAGCTTTATAGGCCAAATTTTCAGAATTAAAGCTGAAACTGCAAAGGAAAGAATGGAATAAAGATGTACATTGTTAGCTCCGACCACGCTGGAGTATAAAATAAGATACATCTCAACCAAACAAAAATACACTGCAGAACAGGACAACAGAAAATAACCTAAGTAGCTGAAATCACACATTACTCTAACCATGGGGGTTTCTCTGCTATGAGCCACACTAAATACAAGCCCTTGCTGCCTGGATGTTTTTTCAAAATAGCCCCTTTTTAATGGTATCCAGCTATGACAGGAAGCTGAGTCCTTATCCCTCTCTCAGCAGAAATGCATCTTAAAGATTAAAATCTGTGTAGTAAATAAAAGGTGCTAAGAATTTTGCTTGACAAGGGGTTTTTAAAGTTAGCCACGCTTTGTCATACGATTCAAAGTCTGCCCTGGGATGTCTCAGACGTTGGAAATATGAATGCTGTTGAGGAGTGATCCAGTTAATAGAAATTTATACGCTCCTTGTTATTGATCAGGAGACAGAAGAAAGTCAAGAGCAGAAGTGTGGAGCAAATGAAGTACCACAAGTAAAAGACACGCAGAGGAGTTGCAGAGAGACTTGGAGAAGGAGCAGAACCCCTCGGAGCCGCAGCAGGTACAGGAGAAGAGTTGGAGGGCTGGTAGAAGGCAGAAGACTGACACGTTGGTTAGGTGTACTGAGGCACTACTGCTTTTCCTTTTCCAGCCCAGAAAAAGCCAGAACACGGATCTGTACATTTATGACTGTAAGGACTCGGGGCAGGGGCTATAGCCAAGCTCTCCAAATTGCTAACGACATTTCTGATGATCTGGCTTGAACTTACTTAAAAAGCCTGTTTTGCAGAGGATGACTTTCCTGCATCTTCAGGCCCCTTTAATGTCTCTCTGTCCACGAAAAGCTTAAACACCCAAACCAGCTGATATACTCTTGGTCAGTTGTCTTTCCCGTTGCTTGTGACAGAGGGAAAGGGAATTCCAGTCTAAATAGGTGCCAGGACAAATGGCACGAAATCCAGCAGCTGGGGAGAACAGAGATCTTCTTGGAGCCCCACAGAGATAAGGAAGGTGTCCCAAGAGGCAGCTGAGCAAAGGCACAGCTCTAAACCAGGCAAGCAAGCTGGTCTCGGAGAAGGGAGGGAACTGAGGACATTAGGGAGCAGGGAGGTGTGGGAAGAAGGTGGAAGCTTTCCTCCGGTACCATCTGAAAAGGACGGTGAATAACACGAAGGAAAATTGAGACAGCTTTTGGAAAAGAGGAAGCTAGTGAGCTTTGTTCACTATTCTAGTGGAAAATCCACATGCCTATCTGTATACTTTGTTAGTCTGTCCTCTCACCTTTTGGAGAGACACCAGGCTGGATGTCCTTTTTCCTTCCTGCGTGCAGAAGGGAGGTCAGGCACAGAGAAACCCACTGCAGAACAGCACGGAGAACCTGAGCCTGGTGCTACACAACCGCCTGGGCACCTCTTGACGTGTGTCCTTCGCTCCCCAGTGTTTTTTGAATGTTTCCAAACTGGCTGCCTTTTTATACAGTCTGAGAACCTGTATTTCTAGCTACTCGTAGAGAAGTTGGTTACTTCTTAGACTCCATAATAAACTACCTTAGTTAAGAACTTTTTTCACAAGAATTATAGCCTCCATTTTAATAGAGTTATAAAAGCATAACTTGAACTCTGTTGATTTCATTGTAAAGCAGAGAGATTTAGAAAGATTTAATAATTGATAAGACTTTTTGGACTGTAATAAACAAGATTTCTTTAATCAACTTTTTATGCGTGGCAGTTTAAAACAATATAACTGTTCTTCAGTTGTACATTTCTGAATATGCATGGACTGTGAAACAGTAATATAAAAACATTTAAAAGAACGATAAACTAGACAAAGACAGTGAAAAATATAGGTTAAGGGATACTGATAAGCATAGCATTACATTTTGTAATATGATGAACATGCTAAAATGAGATGTTATAGCAAAATCAATGCTCTACTGCTCAGTATGCAAGAGTTTAATATGGAAAAGTAGAACTTGTGAACATCCTGACCAGTTCTTAGCAATATCCATGAGACTATAATAAATTACACAAAGCCATTCACGCAGGAAATTACTCAGAGATCGTTACGGATCTCAGTTCTCCAGAATATCTCTTGTATTAACAAGTAACTACACAGAGGTATCACTAATAAAAGGCACTGGACTGTGAGTTTGGGAAGGAAGAATTTGCTAGCCATAAGATAAGTACAAAACAGCTACTAATAATGAAACCCATCCCATTTTTTCTCTGATACACCTCAGCTGTCATGTAGAAGGACTACATAAAATGAGCAAGTAATTCTGCTTCCACTCCTGGGTTCTCTGTGGCGAGTGCTCCAGAGTGCTGCTGATTTATTTTATCAGTGTCTGTGCATGTGTGTAATAATGAAGGGTTGGAAATTAAGCATTGGTTAGCTAGCACAGCTCAAGCCCACAAAAGGTCTGCTTTGCTTTATTCATGTAACAGCAGTATCATTAATTTTGCTACATTGAGCTTGGTGGAGGTAAGAGGTGGTCTGTGGTAGGTTTTGATGAAGTGGTAGGTACAATCTCAGCTAGCGATCTGGGCTTTCTCACCATTTCCTAGTTCATAACCAGATGTGATGCTCCATGAACAAGCAGGAATCTCTCTGGAAGCTCACTGACCCTGAAGCTATTCCCTGGCACAGCATCTTGCTCTGGACTAGATACATCCATGCTCAGCCCCAGTTTCTCTTTAGAGCCTGGAGGCCAAGGGTAGCCTGCAGCATGGTGGCCTTTCTGGCACAAGGACCACGCTGCGGCATGAGACATCTTTGGGAAATTCTGCAGGAGAATGAAGATCAAGTGAGCGCAGGTCATGCAATGGACAAACCTATGTGTGAGCTGGATGGATCTGCACAGCTTTAATTTTACAGTAGGACAAAAGCCGCAGGGATAAAGCCATGATACTGGGGCAGAACTATTTTTGTGGTAGGAGTCATACTAACTACTGGCAGTCTGTGGTAGCCTGGGAGGATTATACCACCTTCACTTCTACTCATTTCTTTTTTCACACAAAACGTAGTTTTAGTTCAAATTTTACAACTTCCCTGATGTGAATTACAGCCACAGCTTGTTAAAGAAAAGGAAAGGCACATCCATGACAGTGTTGGGATTTCCTGACATTACTCCCAGACCTGTCTGTTTGGACAAAATTTGAAATTTAAAAGGTACAGAATGTTCCAAAATATTTTCATGTTACAAGCAGACAGGGACATTTTCTGTTTCCTAAGAACCTTCCCCACAGCCCTCCTAGTCAGACTTTTTCTCAAAGACTTGCTTTGTTTGCTGTCATTTTTACAGAGCTAACAGCAGCTCAATTCTCTGTGTATCCACACTGATCTTTTTTCCTTTCTCAGGCCAATTATTCAAATCATTAACTGTTAGTACTTAATGAAATTTCTTGCTTCCAGCCATATTAGAAATCGATATAATTTGTCAGGCGGGTCAACATTCAATGCATTTTCTGATTAACACAGCTCATGCCAATAATATCTTTGGTGGAATTCTGCTTACACAGAGATATTGAATATATATTCACTGCAGAGGTAAACACTGACCAACATATTTCTTCTCCCCCACAGAGAAAACACATATGTTTCTACCCCTCCTCAGCCTAATATAACATCTATTAGCATGATGCCCGAGACAATTAACCTCATCCTTGCAGCTATACCTTTTCACAGAAGTGCTTTCACGTGTGCTGGGTTGTGGATGTCAGTGACATTATACTCATGAGTGGGCTTAAAGTGCTCGTAAAGCACAGGGTGCTTTGCAGTTCATCTGCTTCCCGACTGCAGAGCTGATTTTTTACAGGGCTTTGACAACACCGGCAAAGTAGCAGTAGGTAGAGTTGTGCCCAGTATCTAAAAGCCTATTAAATTCCCGATGTATGAGCACGTGGGAGCCCATACCGTATGTGAGAACAGCCATCGGCCATGTCTTGAGTCAGACTTGCTGGCTGTAGGGACAGCAAATCTACCCTTGTGGCTGTCCTCCTCAAGCAATGTAAGCACACAGTGTTGGACTTTTAAGTCTCAGTTGAGAGTTAGGCAGTTGGTGTTTTACATGAGGCTGATTTCCCAAATCTGGCTTGCAGAGTAAGCCCCACTAAGAATCAAACACCCAAAAGTATTAAACTTTCACCCCCAAAAGATACCACCTGAGGATCCATCTCAAGTGACTCTCATCTCATGCCTACTGAACACTTCCATTGACTCTAGAGCGCTTTAGATCAGCTTGTAAATATACCTGAAAGAGCTGAGAAATCCTTATATAGTAAACAGGAAAAAAAATATGAATAAGCATTTGCATCCAGAAATCAGGACCCCCACAACAGAACGCTGGCTACAAGCATCCTTACTCCATCAGTCTCAAGCTGGATCCAAACACTGTGATTGTTATAACATTTTAACATGTTAGAGCTCTCTTACATACAACTTTTATAATAAATACCACCAGTTATTCATAAATGATATATTTTTGTCATTTCCTCCAGGGCAATTTGTTTAAAACAATGTATTCTTTCAACCTTAAAACATTGTCTTGCTCTGCAGGCTGATGTATTACCTTGTAATTTCAGAGACACACGACCTTTACTACTGTTTCCTTTAATCCCTATTATTGTTATTATTTATGCAGATCCCAACAGCACACAAGACATTTGTTAATATTCTGTGCTTTGAAGTACTGAATGCAAACCAGGTTACCCATAGGAATTTATTACTTAAGCTTCCTATTTCATCATGTCATTATGAAATCTAGTATTTTTATAATACAATTCCCTGAATTACAGATTCATGGGGGATTATGCAGCTGTAAAGCAGTTTCCAGATAGAATGGCTTTTTCAGGCAATAACTCTTCAAACTCCAGAACTACTCTGATGAGAACTTAAAGGCACCAACCCAACCACAAGATCAATGCCCTGCATGTGTTGCCATTTTGGTCAGGACTGCAAAGCTCTGCCCAATTCCCAATGGCCAGCCGACCTTTCTGGCAGCAGAGTTGAGACAGAAGAGACCCCGTGGGGACGTTTGTTGTAGTTTGCTGTGGAAGGGCAAGCAGACGTCCCCACCAGTCCTTCTCGCCTAACTCCTGTAGATATATCAGAAGAGTTTTTCAAATATAGAGCCCAAAGGGCAAATACTGATTTATAGAAGTGTCAAAATCATACTTGCAGGCTCCTTTATTTTTGTTGTCTTTGGATCAAAATATTTCTTGCGTTCCAACTTTAGTTAATGGCTTCACTGGACATCTTTAATAAGAGAATGTCTGCAATCTTTTAAATGGAAGTTTGAGCCCTTTCCTGAGCCAAATGCTACGTATCGCCCACATTAGATGTAGTAAGTACACACGACAGACTGCTCGAGCCTTTGAGCTTACTAGAAGGGAAATGTTTGAGGTCTCATGGGGCAGCTCCACGCTCTTTCATGCAACCTGGCCAGGCCAGATGAAGAACAGGCATGAAGCCTTGTGCGTAATAGATATCCTAAGCTGATTTCTTGACACAATATGGAGACTTCAAGCCCAATTTATGAGTGTTTACAGCCGCTATTTTGTACAGAAAAATGTGTTGCTCAGGAAATAGCTTCCGCTGGAAACTGCTCTTTACATGACTGTCCATGCAGCCCAACAAGCTGTGTGAGACATTGGCCACATTCAAATTCAGATCAGACAGCAGTAGGAAGCCTGAAGAACACCATTCACTTGTAAACTCAGTATCTGAGTCAGGTTGGGTGCTTTCTTTTTGCCCAGTCTGTGGTTTCATTAGTGAGTAGTATCATGAAGCAGGAGATGGCCACCAGAGCAGAATGTTTGGTCTGAGGAGCTGATGTTCTCACTCTACATCACTATGTGTTTTGGACTGGTCTGGTCCAAGAGACTGGACACCCGTTAGTGGTAGGAATGCATCTTCTGGTTTTTCTTCTTCAAAAAGGATCTACCTGTGAACTCCAAGACAGCTCCACAGCACAAACTTAAAAGTGGTGAGGGGGGATAAGTCTGAGTTGCTCCAAAAACTCACTCCTGACCTGAACTAAAACGAAGGGCAACGAAGCTGGTGAAGGGTCTGGAGCACAAGTCCTCTGAGGAGCAGATGGGGGAACTGGGGTTGTTTAGTCTGAAGAAAAGGAGGCTGAGGGGAGACCTGATCGCTCTCTACAACTGCCTGAAAGGAGGTTGTAGCGAGGTGGGGATCGGTCTCTTCTCCCAAGCAACAAGCGACAGGATGAGAGGAAACAGCCTCAAGTTGCACCAGGGGAGGTTTAGATTGGATATTAGGAAAAATGTCTTCACCGAAAGGGCTGTCAAGCACTGGAACAGGCTGCCCAGGGAAGTGGTGGAGTCACCATCCCTGGAGGTATTTAAAAGATGCGTAAATGTGGTGCTTAGGGACATGGTTTAGTGGTGGACTTGGCAGTGCTAGGTTAATGGTTGGACTTGATGAACTTAAAGGTCTTTTCCAACCTAAACAATTCTATGATAAAGTTGACCTGCCCATAATAAAATTGAGCAGCGATTATAGAAAGTTTTCCTTTTGCTGGTGGAGATTCTTCCACTGTTACTAATTTTCTGGACTATTTACTCTACATCAACCTCTCTGAAATGGGAAATGTTGGTGCATTACAATCTGAGTCAGGGAGAATTGGTTTAACAAAAGGTCAGCCTCAAAGGGTAACTGTCAGCTTTCAGTGAGTGATGCCATTAGTGGCCTTTTTCATAGAGGCTGAATGGCATTAGCAATGCTGCAGATTTGTAATTTTAACAGGACAATCTAACTCCAGCTGTGGTGGGATTTTTTTTTTTTTTAAATCTCTTCCCCACTCCCTGTATGCTCACTTTCTCCCTGACCTTGGAGAAATCAGCACTGACTGTATCTTTATTTTCTCTCATTTGAAGAAAGTGGTAATAACACTTATCTAACTACAGCCTTAACTTTCAGCTAAAAGCTTTGACAAGCAGATATCATAGGGATATGAATATTAAAGAAGAATGATAAGGTAATATAAAAGCTACACTTCCACTATTGACACAGAAGAGTAAGTACCAAATATGCTGAAATGCTTGCTATATAGCAAAGAAAAATCAAAGAAGAATTGCTGTTCAGAAGAGCCTCATACAGCTGATTAGGATGGAGGACTTTCAGATCCCAGTACATTTCATTGACAGAACTAGACAATTTTAAAGTTCCTGCAAGTTAAATCCTCAAATGTTGTGTTTGAAGATGTTTTCAGTAATTTTCAGTGTAGTAGTAAAAAAAAAAAAGGGAGAAAAAGGAATACATAATAGAGCATCTTCATGCCTATTTGATTGTAAATGGACTTTTGTGCAAAAAATATTCTCAGTCCTCATTTCAGCCCCATTACATTCTATATAACACTGAACCACGCTAGTGGGAAGTACAAGTCTGCATTTAGTTCTGACTAAAATCAAGAATCTTGTGCACCAACTATATAGTGATGAGAACTGTCATATTTGCTCTCCTTGACAAGTATCCTGGTCCTGTACGCTGCACAACAAACCAACACAGATTGCCTGTCTACCAGCTGACAAGAGTCCTTCTTCCTTTACCGATAATTAAAGTCGAAAGTGTGGGTGTTGCCCTTCCCATGAAGAAAAGAGTTGGAGCTATTTCTGTTACAGCACCCCCCCAGCCTCAAAACTCTGGTTTGCTGTGGGGGTACTTTCCAGATGGACAGTAGGGAGTAGTGTAGCCAATTTACAACCATTTTTCCTTTGATCATGAAAATATTTGTGAGAAATACACTTGAAATCCCCACAGAAAACAACCTGATGATGCTTGTGGTAGTGTGGTTTAATTTGAATTTCCAGTGCAGAAGGCGTCAAGATGCTCGAGAATAAAGGTTGTCATGCAGATAGCTGTAACCTTAGGATCTCATCAACCTCTGTAGGTTTAAGATCTGGGTTCACCTGTGGGCTAAGCGGGGCATATCTGCAGCAGCTTGTCAAACACCACAATCTGGCCACATTAGTTAAAGACACAGCCATGTCACATTTTAAATAACGCAGGGAGCGACAGGCTGACTGATGCCCAAATTACATATATTAAAGAGAAAGAATGAGGCAGAGTGGCTTTTCTCATCACATAGAAATATCCACACAGGGAAACTAAGGAAAGTTATTACCATTATCACCACATTTTACAGCCTAAGGGGGCATTTATGAAGCAGGTAGAGCACTCTAAAGGAAGAATCTGATGACATTTTTTTTGGTGGGAGGGAGCCAAACCAAACCAAACCAAACAACCACCAAACCACCCCCAAAATTGTGTGGTTTGATATGAGCCCTGCCGTGTATTCACATCACTGACTCATGCCATGTCACAAGGAACCAATCCTGAGATGTTCCATCTTGGAAACTTGCTCAGAGACACTTTTCCATTGGTTTTAGTAAAGCCAAGATCAGATCTTTGGTCAGATTTTGATACCGTGAATGAAAACCAGAATAATCATGTCATGACTTTGTAGAGATCAGACCAAAAGTGTTTCCTTGATTTTAGAGCATCGAGTCTGCATCTGGATCCTTAAGCTCCCTTTGTTACCTCTCAAACCACCCTTATTCATCAGCCCCATTTTAGAGCAGCCAGGAGAAACCTGGATTTATCTCTAAGTAAGACACACTGTTCTTTTTACAATTAAGGCTAACATACTGAATGCAGTAGATTTCTTCTCCCACACTCTGCACCTGCAACATTAGGCTTCAGGCTGTTGGCTAACGGGTCCTTACTGGTCTACAAAGGCAAGACAACTGTAGAGAAATGACAATTTCCACAGTTTGTTTTTCCTTTTTTTTTTTTCCCCTCCCTCCAGGATAATTTAGAGTCTTAATCTCACAAATGGCCTGAACTAGGTGCCACACAAGTGCCTCTCTATGATTAGCTTTGAGGCTGAGAGAGACAGAGGTGAAGCATGTTTTAGATTATGAGGATACCAAAGTATCCTTTAGCTAGAAAATAGTTATCTTCCTTTTTCATCACAGCATAGGATAAACATAAGGACAGGGGGTAGAAAAAGTAGGTGGCATTCAAAACAATCTTTAGGTTATCGAATGCAATTTCCAACTAAGATGACCATGATGCATAACGAAAGAACATGGGAGTTACCCGAGTGCAGTGAAAGGAGGTAAATTAGGTGTAGACAATACAAATTTAATCACGTGGGGGTGAAGGGAGGAGAAGAAAAAGGCAAAAGGGAGATGCTAGAGTTAAGGGGTGAGAGAAATAAAAGTTACATGGACAAAAACGTGCTTAGTAGAGTGCAGAGAGGATAAGGGAGGGGATCTAGACTGGAAGCCTGAAAATTACTATTAAAAAAAATCTCATTAAAGAAGGAAAAGGAAATATTTGAAAGGAAAAATAGCAGCTAAAAGGAGATGAAAATCACAAGAGAGATCATATGTACTTGAAAGATTGTGAAAAGAGACAATGAAATAACAGAATGTACATAAGACCAAAAATAGCCTGAGAGGGAAATTAGACTGAAAAAGAGAATTGGAAAGTAAAACAACAAGAAGTATTCAAGCAGAGAAAAAGATCAAAAACATGGATGGGGAGAACAGAGCGTGTTGTACTATATTTTATGAAAGGATGGAACGTACTTACCACTTTGAAGGTTTCGCACTTTCTTAGTCAGAACAGATTTAAACTAAACTCCATACAAGCAGTTTCCTGGAGCCTGATCATGGAGTCCGGTTTTACAAGGATGTAATTTCTCCTATTTGTTTTTCTCCTTTTCAGATGTTGCCCCTTTCCATTACCTTAAAACCAGCTCACTGATAACCCCAAAGCAGCTGAATTCCTAACACCCGCTCCTGTTCACAGCATCTGTCTTTGTGGGCAACAGCAAAGATAAAATATGGCCAAAATAGCGTTGTTAGCAAAACATCCCTTTCTTGCCTGACTCCCAGCACCACTTGCTGCAGATCTCATTTTACTACCTTCAATTAGGTTTCTGCCCTTTAAGCAGTAAAGTGTATGCCTGATTTTGTTTTCAAATTAATGTGTGGAGTCACTGTAATTAAGCAATAAATAAACAAACCAAGTTTCAGCCTTCACTGGTGCTAATAAGCATCAGGTGTAGCTGTAGTGGTGTTTATCCAATATCAGATAGTAATTGGAAGCAAAAGTCATATGCAACTGGTTCTTGACTACCACACAGTGCCAAGGACATATGAAAATAATTTTCCTTCAGGTTTAAAAAGGTATTTTATTTATTTTAATGGAATATTTTTAACTAGTATCTTTGCTTATTTAAAATATTCTTTTTCACTGTTCACTTCTATTCTTCAAGAAAATGAAAACAGCAGTCTGTTATTTCACGGAGCAACACTGTACAGAGATATTAAACCTGAGGTACAGAGTCATAGAAGTACCAAGACAAGGAGGAAGCTGTGTTTTAGTTAGCAATCATTGATCATTAACAGTTCCATTCCTGACATAGAGAAGATTTTTCAGCATATCTTGAATTTAAACATGCTGAAGTCTGATGGAAGCCAAAATTGACACAAGCAGGTATATAAAACTCCTCAGCAGAGCACTTCTAATCTGGTGTACATAGATTCAGAACTGTAAATACAATTATCTCATAACTCATTTACTTGTTAAAATCGATAGCAAAAGAATGTATGAGTTGCTTTATAGCTGCAATGTGCAACAGATCCAATAAGTGATATAAACCGGAGACATATTTTGTCTCCATGCTTGCATAGCATCCTGTGTCAAAGAAGTTGTTGGCCACCTTCACAGTCCTCAGACACATACACACACCTCTGCAAGGAGATATTTTGGACTACTACATAAACGGAATCATTAACAACACACACAAAAATAAACCACAGGTGGTTGTAATTATGAATAATAATTATTATGAATAGGGTTTCTGTTTTTTTCTTTTTTTTACTTAGTTTCAATCCATCAAAGCCAATAAACTGATGGATGTGTCTAAAGTATTGTTCATAGGAAATAGTTATTTGATTCTTTATCGGGAAAAAATAAAGAAGGGCGGCCATAGTAGGGTTTAATGGCAGAGTTAAAGCTTTTAGACTCTCCTGAATCTCCTGCAGGCATCCATTTTTTTAAAAAAATCGTCTTTTAAGATGCGTGATTAGGGCTTTAGTTTGTTTATTCTCTAGGTATCACAGATGGCTTTCCTGTGATGGCTCATTTACTCTGGGAGAATTCTGTTCTGGACTTCAGAGATTCCAGCTTGTCTGCAACCCAATGTTCACAGCTCATGGAGCAGGGGGGAAGGAGTTCAACAGTAAAGTGGTTTTAGCAGTACATGGTTCCGTAATCTTTAATTCTACAATATAAAAAGGATAAGAAGCAGCATTTCCTCTGTACTATAACCACACTTTTCCAGGAAGGCAGAACGGATTAATAAATATCCCCTCCTGAACTACGGGCATCAGTGCCCCATGGAAATATTGGGAGGTGGGGCCACAAGGGTTGCCTCTGGCCTTTGCTTCACTCTCAGGTAGCCCCATGGGAAGGATGCCATCGCAGACTTTTTCAAAGTTCACGTAAAACTACTTTCTCTGATTTAGCTGCCAGTGTCTTACTAGCCTGTGCTCCTCACTGCCCTCCTCTGCTTCACACAGCCACAGTTCGCCAATTTAGATGCAACACAGTAAAGTTTAATCATATCCCATCCCTGCTGTCCCTTAGTAACTTGGCTCTGGAAAGCTATAAACTTCCTCTAAATAACTTTGATATTTTAATTGCATTTGGAAGATTTCCCTTCCAATGCACTCTGACTGTGGCAGTGAAGCCATTCCAATGGCTGATTAATGCATTTACTTGCCCCTTGTCATTATGCAGTAAAATATGCTTTTCAGAAGAAGGCATGTTTGTCTGGATCGCTGGGAATCGCTGACAAAGAGCTTTTCCCTTTTTGAACAGCACCGAACAAGCCAAATTGAATGTTTTGTACACAGCACTCATAACCACCTTGGAGATTTTCAGAATATTGTTTGATTGCTTCTCATCAAAATATGTATTTCTATGGCTCATTTTCTCTGAGATATAGCTTTTGTTAATGATGATGGGCTTTCACTTTAAACAAAGTGAGAGTTTCAGTTCTCAGGTACCAATGCAATTCACTACAGCCTGCCTGTCACAGAAAGCAAATGCTGAGGCTGTGCATGGATGGAGTCCAACAGCACACACCTACCTACAGCAAAAAGACAAATGCTTGAAACGAAAAGCCCCATCTCATTGTATCAGTCTGCGTTTGAATAACCATTCACATAGCAGTGCCTGGGGCTCTTGCGCCATCATTTTGTAACCCTCTGACAAGGACCATTTGGATTTTTAATGTCTTCCCCATGGAAAGTAATTAAGGCAGATGAAAAACTTTGTGCTGCTACGGTTTGGGGCTTTTCTTTTGCTACTATTTTTTTTTCATTGAAAAGGAAACCTTTCTTACAGCTCTTGGTACAGTCAGATATTTTATAGCTTTTCCTCTATAGCTGCACTGAACATTCGTATTTGCTGGACTAACTCCCACAGCTGACAATTGCCATTATACTCAGGAGAAGCACTTAAGCAGTGAAGGAAAGCTGGCCTGACATTCCCTTCTTTTTGTCTTGCCTGCCTACATTGCCTACCACAGCTCATAGCTATCTTAGGCAATGTTATTGGAAAAGTTAATATAAGGAACCTTTTGACCAGCTGAAGAGGTCAAAAAACAGAATAGAAAACAATCTCGCCTTTTTTTTTTTTTTTTTAAATACTTCATTGCACTTTCCATTCACCTGGTTGTCCTTAATATATTGATATCTGAATATTAAATGTTCTAATCAAGGTCTTTCCATACAGCTATCAGGACGTTGTTTCCATCCAGCAGCCAATTAGAATTAGTTGTTTTGTCTGGCAAAAAATAAAATGCTTTCCAGAAGGTACTGGAAGGAAACAATTAACAGATGATCTTCCATGACTGCGCTTGACAACAGTATGCGTTTCGTTATTGTTTGTCATCTCTTGTCTTCAGTTCATCAGCAGACGACGATTTTCCCAGAGGTACATCTATGTCAATGTGTGGTGCTATACTGACAGGTTCAAATTAGTAGTTGACATGAATTACCATAAAACTTGGCATCTTTCCTCTTCATCACTGAAAATGAAATTTAATTGAGGAGAGCAGCAGTGGGGGGAATTAAAGCTTGTCCATTTAGAGCTCTAGTGATAAATACCAGAGATTTAGAAAATTAATACTGGGTTTAGAGAAGAGCTGATGTGGAAGACGACAAGATCGGAAAGGCAATTGAAGAACTTGGGTAATAGAAGAGTCCAGTGTTTTAACTATAGAGATGGGTATGAGACAACACCAGACAAAGTACTTGGCTGAAAGCTAAAGAAGAGTTTTTGGCATGGTGAAAAAGGATGGAAGAAATATTTGACATTAAAATGGAGAAGAATAAAGTAGGGTAAACGGTTTAGATAAAAAATAGCCAGTAAAAAACATTGACCAAAACTTGGCTGGAAACAGAAAGGATATGAATAGTTTGGATACAAACCATTCATTTTTGTTTTATTTCAAGAGGGAAGGATTCTCTGTCATGAAAGCAGGAGGCAAAGTGCTTGGAAATCTGTGCTCATTTCCCTCCTCTGCCATGAGCTTTTTATGTGCCCTTGATCCTGCCACTTGTGCCAACATTTTCAAATGCAGTTGTCCTAACTAGACCATGACTTTTAGATGGTCTATTGAGCATCCACAACATCTACGGCAGGAGAGAGACACTTGTAGCAAGGAAAAGAAAACTCATTAAACCCAGAAAGCCACTGAAGAAATCTACTTTTCTGAGCTGTTAAGAAGATTAGATGTAGAGCTGTAAACAAACTCTGCATCTTTCTTTTTTAGGATTGCTTTAGTTTGTGTGGATGTTAAAACCCTGAAGTTTTTCCAAACTTATGCGTGTGAATTGAACAATAAAACTTCAAAAGAAGTTCAAATAGGATTACCCAGGCTAAATCTCATGCTTTAATACTCAGTTCTTTCTTGATACATGTAGGAACACTGCCTGTTCATAATGGCTGGGCAGATGGTATACAAACCCCTAGACTCCAAAAAATCATGTTAGCACAGCTTCATTTAAGAGGCTAGAAGTGTTTGGTCTGCATTTTCATGCCCCAAAACTTAATCTGGTTAGCATGGCTAGAAGAACAATATTTTCCCCTCTGCATTCCGAGTAACTTTCCATGACAAACACTGTGGAAAAGGTTTAAATAAGTCATGAAGAACTGTTTGTTCCCCCCGCCCCCCCAACTTGTTCCATTTTCACATTCCACCAAGCACCTCTGCTACAGAGTTCCCAGGTTAAGACAGGCAAATAACACGTGCGTTTTCACTGTCCACTCCTCATTTTGTTGGTTCTCAGCTTGGGAGCAAGATTTGCAGAGATGCCATCACTCGCTCTGTACAAGGATTACCTGGAGGATTTGTGGGAATCTAATACAAGTCACAGCCAGCGCTGCTTAAACCTGCTCTGTTGGCAAGCAATATCTGCTGCAAAAGGAATATGTAACAATAAAGCTTTTCTGTTTATTTCTTGTAAAGGTGTAAAATTTATCATGCAGTAAATGTACTTATTCTCTCGTGTGCTTAATGCAATCCATTAAGCAAACATCCTGGCCACTCTCTCACATGTACTTCAGACAGTGGCACTGAGCTGTAACATCACACTTCTGTGATCCTTCAGTTTGGCTGAGGATTTTTTTGAGCAAGTTCTCTCATCATTTTCACAGGACGACTGAAACAGTGGCTCACGTCAGACCTTTCCCCTTAACATAAAACATAAGCCACTTAGCTTTGCCCTTATTTTTTGTTTTGTATTAAGAAAGAGCAACCCAGGCCATTATTTATGAAGACACCAAAGTGCAGCTTGGGTTCTCACGGGTTTTCAGTTTATTCTGCTTAGAACTTACATAGCAAAATCTTTCACATTATTTGCACTTTTAAACCTTTACAGTATTATTAAGGTGGCTCTGTGTTCAGTGTCCAGCAGAAGCAGCGTTGGTTAAGGTGCCGTGGCATTCCAGCGGCAGAGCAAGGATTCAGTTCTGCATTCCCAGGTCTCTCTGACGTGCCCTAAAGACACTGGCAGGACAATCGGGCGGCTCCATCCCATGTCAAACAGACACATAGTCTTCCTGGGCCTTGTAGCCAGGCAGCCTTTGGGTTCCACCATCATTACATTAGAGAATTCTCAACAGAAAGGCACACAAGTTGAGCTTTTTTCCATGCAATGCAGCGCAAGCACTGCAGCCACGTGCTGCCCACAACTGGAGCAAGGTAAATTGTGCAATTCCCTTGTACCGCATCCAAAAATCTCCTCTTTAAGTATTGATGTCCTGTATACTTGTCTCAGAGGTGACTGATGAGAATTAGGTAGCTGCCAACAGTGGCTCAGTTGATAAATTGGTTCACATCTGAGGCACCACACCGTGAGATCAGGTGGCCTCAGACTGGCATTGCACTTCTCTTAAGTAGCCTGGCTGATTGCTGGATTAGACAGTCAGCACACACAGGAAAAAAACTTTCCAGGGAGAAAGGGAATGGAAATGATGATAGGACAGTACTGAAGATCATCACGAGAAGGAAACTGGTGAGAACGTCTGCTGAACCAGTAGGTGGGCTCAAAAGTAGACAAAGGGAAACATATGTATGGACATGGAGCATTTGTTTTCCATCCTTCCTTCCAGTGTTTTACCTAAACTGGGCTATTTGCCATTACAAAGATTTCAGATACTTCTGTTGATAAAACAGCTCTGTAAGTCACAATACAAAACTTGGTGCAACAGTCAGTGTTAGTTTTACATTTGTAAACTACCTTCTAAAAAGTTACTTTTTACATTTATTTTTTTTTAAAGTCAAACCCAGGATGTCAACATGGTGAGTTTTGCCCTTCCAAAAGGGAATGCAAAGTGAAACCAGATTGGATCCTTTTTGTAGGTCAGTTGTGTTATTTTATTTTCCTTCCAAGTAATGGCTAACCCAGCCATCACCTGCTGCCTTTCAGGTATGGAGCTCCCAGCTCTCCTGTGCCAGTGACTCTAGCCAGACCATTAAGAGCAGAGCTGATTGTATGCTCCTCTAACTGATACTTGGCCTTACACCAGAGGAACCCTTATGCCCAATCATGAGTAGAACACACGATATTAGACAGCTTTAACTTTATTTTGTTTCTAATAAAGTATGTTAGCTGTTAAGTCCAATGATGGAAGTCAACTTTGTGTTCTCTCAGCCCATTTCTCCTTCGTTTTTTTTATTTCATCTGTTATCTGTGCTAATATTTTGATTAGAATCAAAACAGCTATGTAATAGCTATTATTACATTTTCTGCAATGATTATTCCTGGCTGCCACAGCCAGGGTTCAGGATTTTGGTGTCCAAGACGCTGTGAGCTCTACTCAGATGGCATAATTTCTGTCCAAGCCCCTGAGCCTAGAGTTTTATATAAGGTAAGAGACACACAGAAGAGCTGGGACCAGCCAATAGGGTGTGAAATCATAGGGTCAATTTTGAGAGTCCTAGGAAAAAAAGTTCAAAAAGAATGGAGAAAAAAGAAAGAAAAGTTAAAGCAAATTGAAGCTATTAACTATGAGCCCCTTTCTGACCAGCCTGAGCTGGCTGCTGGCTCAGGGACTCTTTGCAAGAGGTTGGGATCTCTGCCTATTCCCCCTGCCATAGCACTGTTCAGCTACATATTGATTCTTCATATCCCAATCTACAGCAGCTATAAAAATCACATATTTCCACTGAAGTGAACAGAGCAATTCTTCAGACCTGGCCAGTTTCTCAGCTCCGTTAGTTTGCCTGCACTCAAGGTAAAGACACTCAGTGCTACCATAATAGCATATGCAATAATGAATAACAGGGCTTGGCTTGTTTTTTAATCAAATAAGGCTGTCCCCATTAAGCTGAATTGTTTGTATTTCAGTATAATGGTTTCATTTTACTTTAATATTTCCCTCATTTAAGATAATTTTACAGATCTAGTTTCCCATTTATTTTCAGTTCCTTCATATTTTCCTTTGCCTAGCAAACGGGAATTATCTCAGCATCCTGTAATGTCTGTGTTCTTCCAGCAGCGCTCATTTAGAGGGTACACAAACACTTCCACATGTTGATATGTTGAAATCTGGAGTTAATTACAGTAATTTCTATTCAAACGGGCATATCAAGAGTAAAGCAAGAAGACGCTGGATTTCTTGGTCTAGTGCCTGAAGATGTGCATTGATAAAGACATAAGGAGCCAACTTTTTTTTATTATTATTATTTTCCTCTTCAGATGTCCTTAGAATACTAAAGCAAGCACAGTTTGTAGGAAAATGCAGTAACTTTTATTAGACCAGCTGGTACATCCAAAAGAAACAGACACACTCTTGGGCACATAACACAGAGCGTGGCGGCTGAAGACCAGATATTTATTTGCCTAGCTGAGTGGCCTCTGTCAAGGACAGCACGGATATCCTCAGATATCCTCCCAGACACTGGTCCCCATCCTAAAGGGGAGGGATCCCTCAAGGGACAGCAGCAGAGTCTTCCCACAAGGACAAGTGGCAGTGTCCCTCTACCTCCCCGTCAGAAAAAGTGATGAGGCTGTGCCCATGCTGTGTGCAGCTATGGGTATGTCCATCACAAGTCTTCTGTGGGTTGGCATCATTTTTTTAAGCTACAGAAAGCCCAGGGTGAGTGAAGACTGATGAACGTATTACCTATGACTGTTTCTCTCCATCCCAATAGAACAAAAAGTGCAATGGCAAAGAAAGTGCAGAAAGCATATGTTCAGGAGTAAAAAAACCACAAAACCCCCCAAAACAACCCCCAAACCCACACAAACACCACAACAAAAACCAAACCAACAACTGTGTGGTAGAATTTTGAATATGTCCCCAATAGTCCCACTGAGCTGAAGCATTAGGAAGACATCTAGGACCAACAAGCATGGTTTTTTACTGTTCAGAATAATCCCCTGACACGAGAAAGAAGAGACTTGAGGCAGCTTCTAGATCAGTGCCACTACATTTTCACCAGGCACTTACTAGCTCTTTCATTGTACACGGACTTGCTCAGGCTGCTGCAGCTCTCAGTCATCAACTACTAATTAAAAATATTTACTTCACTTTCCAATCTCTTATTTAACATGCCACAGCAGACCTCAGCTGTATTCAATAGTCTCACTAGCCATTGCCAGCAAACATTGATTAAACGAAAATGGTTTATCACACAGAAACAACAAGCTTCAGGCTCTGATCCCTGCTGTGTACAGATGTCACCATGCATTCCGCTCAAAAATGCTCTACCATAGAGGGGCAGGAGCAGATTACCTTTCACAAAGGGGATGCAGCATCCCAGAGCAAGCATTGGGAATAATCCGACTCCTCCCGAGATTTCAAGGAATACAAAAGCAAGCAGGGATATTCTCTTAACCTCCCAGTTTGTGGATGAGAGCAGGTTAGCGAGATATATAGAAGAGGTAGCTCAGAACACAACGCTCTGCGTTGGGATCTTATGCACCCAACACAGAAGCCACAGAATAAGGCATAAATCTGCTGTCTGTAGGTTGATGGAGAGAACTTCACAATATCTTATGGGAAGAGATGGGCTGTCCAATCACCCCTGACACTAAAACCATTCCTGTGACTAAGGCACACCTTCCAGGGTGGGTGCACACAGGCAATCCATACACAAGCCATGATAAATTACTCGACATAGCATATATTTCAGAAAGAATCTCTTCATAGGTACATGTCCCAATATGACCAAAGATTTGGGATTGCCAATGGTTTCTTTTCTAAGAGGTTTGGGTTTTGTTTTTTTTTTTTTCTCCATTTTATAACCAGAACAAGCATTCTCCAACCAGATCACACGCCTCTGCCTATTTCTAAAAGAGATCACCAAGCCCACTCAAAAAGATATGCAATGGAGCACAATATTTCCTGGTTATATTAATCTCAGGCAAATCTGTCACCAACCTGACCTCACAAGTTTCCAATATCCTCATCATACTCAGTGGAAACTAAGATTTTAAGCACACATTAAACAGTAACAGTCACACAGATATTGCATCTCGAGAACTTTAAACATACACACAGAGCAGTTAAGGTTAAATTTACTCAAACCCTTGAAACCCTGGAAACGCAAAGCATCCGCAACCACATATTAACTTTACTCTAAGGAAAAAAATATGCAGAGAAACAGAAATAATTAAAAAATAATGCTTAACTAGGGCTAGTTTTCCAAGTAGAAAATTAAATTTTCCACTGCTTTCCATTCCTTAGGATTCATAGAAGAGTTTCATTCATCATTGAGCAAGCTCAGGTTTTCATTTTAGCTTTTCCCCATTTTGCTCCACATCTTCTGATCTTACCAGTTGCAAGTGCTGCAGACTTTAATCACATTCGATATCTGCTGACACCGGTACATATAATGAGCAAACCAAAAGTTACAGGATAAGTCAGAATTTCTAGATTTGAAGAAAACAGAAACTCAGTGGGTGCAGGGGATAGAAGTGTTGCGGTGAAGAGTATGGGGAAAAGCAGCATGAGCTTATTTCTTCACAAGTACACAGAATTTATATAAAGAAAAAAAGAAAATCTTTCCTTTTTTCTGTTCAGTTCTTACACAAGTCACAAATACAACATTTAAAAATTAATAACTAGCTTATAAAATTTAATTCCCTTTGCCCTTGAGAACTTTTCTTTCCCCCAGAAAATTCACAAGCTTCTGTAAAAGGAGTTGCAGAAAGGCAGTAATTTTTACGCTAGCATCAACATACACAATATTAAAGCCACTAAGATTTTTTTTTTTAATATGGGAAAAGGCTATTTTTTAAACACATGTAGAGCTCAGTAGAAAACAAAACAAATACCATTCCTGTTGCTTTCAGATTATGTATATATGGAATTAAAATGAACTTACTTTTTTTCTATTACCGCATCAAAGTTATATCGTTAGACAGAGTCTTAAAGAAAGCAGGAGGGTGTACTATTGTGCTGGTTTCAAAATAATAGTACTAAGGCTAGTCGAAAGAACATATCAAAAAAAAAAACCCAACAAACAACCAACCCTAAAATGTTCTAATTAGAAGAAAAAAAAAACCAAAAAACAAAACCAAAAAACCACCAAAAAGACAAACACAGCTAAGAACTTTTTCTGTGTAAACCCTGTCTTTGAAGTAAGAGCAATACCTGCTGAAGAGCTCTTTGTATCCCCGTTCTGCATGCTTTTTGGCACAGGTGGGTTCCTGTTGACTTCAGCTGCCCGTTTTTATAGCAGCTGCTTCCTGCACTCTGCATTGCAAGTTTGCTTCTGCTTTGGGATTTGTATTTCTCCTTCCTGGCCATGGTTTACGAGCTCTGTGAGCTCAGCCATGGAGAGTGGTGTAAGGCAAAAATGTCTATGCTGAGGTATCTGGGTCTGCAGCAAAGAAAGAGGGGAGGTGACCAGACACCATACAAAACCACAAAGCATGAACAGTAACTCACTGCAGACGGGGTTTAAATCAGACGTTCACCTTGAGCGTTGCACAGTCTATGGTCTGCAGCGGTTCTGTGGCTGAAAATCCGCTTTTAATGCAGCAGGGAGCAAGTTCCTTTGGAGCTGGTCCTCAAAACAGTGGCATGAAGATCCCTGCCAAAGACTGCAAAGGGCACCCTATTTCAGGATTAGGTACTCTAGTGAGAAAATGTTTGTTTATGGGAAATACAGAGGCATCTGTAAGAAATTCAGAGGGGAAAAATGATGAAATCCTAAACGTAGCTTTCTACGCACACACTGCACTGCGTAGCCAGAACCCAAAAGCCCTCGCCCTGATACAATAAACTTTCCAGCTTGCACAAATACGGGTTTAAGTTATCCCTGTGCTTCCTGCTTTTCCGAAGGAATCAGAAGCACACAGTGTGGATGGATTAGGAGAAGAAGAGACAGTATTACAATTTTTTTAAAAAGAAATCTGGCAAAGGCATATAGCTTGAGTTGTAGATTAGTAGGTTATCTGGAGTTCTCCAGTGTGTGTCTGGGTCACAGGGAGTTCACTTTTTACTTAGACTAGATTTGGTTTAGTAAATATTTGCTATCAAAGGTAGTGTAAAGGTGTAGTGCTCTTACAACAATTTTTGTGGTAATTTATTCAACGACACACCAAGATTGGCAAGTGTTTACTGATGGAAATATGTGAGTCAGCGCACCAATTTCTCTAGAAAGAACCAAGTCCATGATTAACTAGAATTAATTTTGAAGCTAATTGTCCAGAGGACCTTCCACTGAACATAGTAAAACTTTCATCTCCATAAAAAAAAATCACTGGCCAGTCGTCACATGTATAGCTCATGTGCTTAACCCACGTATGGCTACTCCTCCAGGGCGCAGTCAGTATCTCTGGAAGGCTTTTATATTTAACAAATATCCCCTCTCAGCCACTGCTATCTGATTCAATTTTCTTCTGACTGTCTGCCTCTGGGACTTTTTAATTTTCCAGGATGTGGGTTTTGTCTTTCAGCACACTACCACTCATCACGGAGAGCTACAGTCCGTGCCTTTGTGTGCAATAAACCTTTAGGGCTGAAGAGGGAAGGCATACAGCTCGCTCTGTGACATTTCATTTCATCGGCTCTGCCAGATCTTTAAATACCCAGAGTACTTTAGCTCATATTCATAGAGTCCTTCCAGCTCATTAAGGGTCTCTGATTCCCTCATAACCCAGCAGAAGGAATATGTGCTTTGAGAAGATCCACTTTCCTCAGTTCTCTGCCAGGTAAGAACAGTTTGCAACAGCTTTCTCAGCTTTTCCTGCAATTCCCCTGCTCTATTAGAGTCAAATATTGCTGCAAGCTGTGGTTCTAGGCTAAAAGCACTTCCTCTCACTTCCACCATACACAGAGATACTTTTATATCAGTGGTAGTTTGAAAAAAGGTTAATTGGGAGGGAAAAAAATAGCTTCTGAGAGGATCCTATTTATTTGCTTCCAGTCTCTTTTGTAGCCTGCCTGACATGAAAGTCACCTGCTGGCAGAATTATTTTGTTGTTAATGCTTGTTTCATTGCTGACTCTGTCAACACTTGCAGAATATTCAGGTTTTTTCCCCCAGTGGAGGGCTCTGGGCCCCACTGGTGCAGACTGATCACCATGGGCCAGCTCACTAGCAGATCTTAAGTCATGCCAGCAATTCTTTAATATCTATTTGTTCCTGCTATGCCCACAGCAGATACCGCCAAAGTTGTACTGTTTTGTTTCATTTATGTTAACTGATTCTCCTAAGCTCCTGTGGCGTATTCAAGAGAATAGCGTGCCACATTTTCCTCTGACTTGCAGGAGGCAGGGAATTAAACAACTTGTTCTCACCCAATTACTTTATTCTTACAGCATTAACGCTACTTGCTCCGGTGCAACCCCCTTCCGATCTTTCAAAGTTTGAAGGCAGTGAATCCCCATTTCTTTTGAAATAAATACAGATACGTGGGGAATATAGCCAGGGCTAGCACCTTTGGCTTTCAGCAATAATAAGCCTTTGGCAGATGCTCCTGTGGAAGCCACATTGCTGCTGGCTCCACGGGGCTACCTGAGGTGAAAGTTGGCTTCTCAGATGTCACCAGCCATGATGGTTTGAAACATCGTGTCTTCTGTTTTGCTGCTTCAGACAGCTCCAGACTGCCATCAGAAATCTTTTTCACTGGCACGGATAATGAACGATTTCTGTTTGGAAAAGCAAAGCAGTGAGAAGTAGGTTTTGATTTTTGTCACATTTTGCACTAGAGCCAGACGGAACTTTTTTCCTAGAGATTAAAACAATTTTGATTAAATTTTTTCATGAAGGTTTTCCAGATCCAGGATGGAGTTTATAGGAAAGATGAAAGAAAAAGGTAAAATAATCTGACCCCAGAAAAGCCAAGACTATTGAAGCCTGGTCCAACAGGATTTAACTGTTAACGCACACAAAAAAATCTATATAGGAGCAAAACACCTACTTTGTTTTAAACCACAACTTGCTAATTTGTTATGTGCTGTAGGAAACTGCTGTAACAAAATTCACTGCAAAATGTTATGAAAGTGAAGGTAATATTTAGTTTAATTCAAACTCAGTTATCACGCTCCTTTGTATGCATGTATTCACAAGCACCAAAACGTGTGCATCGAAATTGTCTGGCCAGTGTCACGGGTATGCAACATAGAGAGCAAGGTTTATCAATACATACCAACCTTTTAAACCCGCTCTATTGTTTCTTCTGGAGCTCTCGCACGTGAACATTACCATTCACACTTTTATCCAGACCAATTTTAATATTTCTTGTGTAAATCTCTGCAATGCCATGGTTTTCTCCATTAGTCAGGGCTAAATTATGACAAATGAGCAAGTCACATCTTCCTGTAACTGCTATAGAGAATTGAGAAACTCCGCTTTTTTCCTGATTTTAACCAAAGACCAAGTGTTCTGTGGCCATAAATCATTGCCAGAATATCTTAGTCTTGCTTGTTTGCTTGGGGTGGATTTTCCTAAACCTGAAGGTATTTAAAAATGAATTCCTGCTTTTAAGGCACTGCTGTCTTCAGGCAAATTAGGATTATTTTTTTTTCCCATTGTACAGTCGTACTAATAACTTTTGAGTTCTCAAAACACATACAGTACTGTGGCATTTTTCTATCTAAATTGAGAGTCAATGCCATGTAAGTTTAAGCAATTCTCTCCCCTTCACAAAGTCCTCTGTCCTCGAACACAGTAGGAACTAAAATCCTATCTTAGGAACCCCGAGGCGCTCCAGTATGTTTGGAACCAGGAGACCCATCCTCCCACCTACCATGCATGCTCCCAGCTCCATCACCAAGTGCTCTACCAGCTTCCAGCCCACCGCAACCACCACTTGATCTCTCGGATGAACAACTGAGGGTGTTCTCACGCATCTTATGACTGCAGCTATGTTGGGTAAAGCAAATAGCGGCCGTGACCTGTCCTCTGACACCAGTTGCTGTGCAGCTTAGTTGGTCAGGCCCTGCACGATTGCTTCTTGCCCATTTTGAACAACAAAAGTTCGGTTTGTGAAGATCCAGCGTTTAACTCTGACCCACTCTTGCAATCCGCAGCTGTTTTTCCTACAGAATGGGCATTGATTGCTCTTTCTCTCTAGCTGGAAAAAGCGCTTGGCATTTCCAGCCTTTCACAAGGCTTAGGTCAGAGATGGTCTTTTCATTCAAAAGTCCCCTAATGGCAGTCATCAAGGGCTTTCACTGTGACAATCACTTTCTAACACTGAAAATCCAACTTAAATATTCAGGATGTGGAAACATTTACCCAATTTGTCCTAGCTACTGAAAACCACAGCTTGTCCAGTAGAAAGAAAATGCCCATAAAGGTCAGCGACCACCCTACCAGGGTCAGTGTTCCACTCGTGAAAGCCCCTGACAAGCCCCCACTTGAATGGTGTGGGCAGTGGATGGCTCTTCCCCCAGCCACCAGCACCAAGCCCTGCTGCTTCTTACTGGTCTTCCCCCACAATGCCGAGACCAGCCTCTCTGAGTTTACAGGGTAAACCAGAAGGGAATGGGAAGAGAAGCTCTCGCTCTGTTAAAAAAGGAAGGAGTGTGTTCATGAGAAGGCTCTCTCTCACAGATTTGCTGAGAGAAAGCACAACGCTGCTTTTTTCACACTATAAGAAACCACAGCTTTTGATTAAAAAGGGGGTATCTGGGCAGTCATACACTCATTCCCTACCCATCCTTCTGCTGTATGCCCATCCGAAGCCACATGGTGATTTAATCTGAGGATAGTCCTGAGTACACCTGGGGAAATATGCAATTCTGCGTTCTCGTGACTCACTAGTCACAAAATACACCTTAAGGACCCAATCTGGAGTCCTTATTTAAACAAAATACATCACACCATCTTTCTGCTTCAGATTTGGAAGCTTTCTGTCCTAAAAACAGGTGTGCTAGGGTGGGAGTGAATTATTCAGCAATCCACATCTGTTTCAGATACTGGTGCCTCAGGTGTGGCTCTACCCTGAGATAGCCTGGAGACTGCAAACAGGAGCTATAGGTCAAGAAAATGAAAATATTCCTCATCTAAGCATGAGTTGAAGTTAAACGGCTGTCACGAGATCCATCGCAGCTATTGCATTGAACTGGGATCCAGTGGAGCCATGCTTTAGAGGTTTCCTGAACTGCAGCCACATTTATATGAAAAACTCAGGAGTAAAAATGATCACCAGAAACACATAGCTTGTTTGCCAACAGTCCTATTTAAGTAGAAATAAATTTAAAAGCAAAACCTCTTCCACATCCAACATTTGGATATTATTATTTTAATATTCCAGATTCGGGAGAGCTCTTCAGAAAAAAAGCATTTAAAAATTTCCCACCTGACATAAACTGCATATTTACTATTTTTTGCAGTTTTGTAATTTTCTTTGGATATGGAATTGAAAAACCTAGCCTAAAAAATTTGGAAGGATTTACACTGTGATTGGCAGTGCAGGAAAAACAGTATTTTCATGACTGACCTTGAAATGGGAAAGCTGAGAGCTAACTCATTGAATTTTAACCCACATTTATTTCATCAGGTATGTCAAAATGGGAAGTTAATTTTTGTCTTGGCGATTGAGAAAGCATGCCAGATAATCAGCAAATCAGACAGGTCTGACAGGAAGAAACTCTGAGTTCCTCATATCAAACCAGACCAGGCATTTCTGAAGCCCAAGAGGAACACAGGCTGAACATTTGGAAAGGAGGATTTGCTATTTGGAATTGACTTGTCAATGACGAGGAGTATGTTGTTGTGAAAGAAAATCGATGTAGAGAGATGGCAGTGGAGCTGAACAGTAAACAGTTGGTAAATGAATGCCTGTCTCCTTTGTGGTCTGATCCCGAAACCTCTTTGATATTTTTTCCTAGGAAATCAGACTGTGTTTATTCTTAATTTGAATCACGGTTTCCTCAGGTGCCTACAGATATCAGAAGCGTCCACTCACCTTTGAATAAAAAAACCTATCCTGAAACATGTTATAGACAGTCAGTCTGACTGGTGGATTCCTCACCAGGTTATAACAAATTTATGCCAATGAATTTTTATTGTAATGTTTTACTATAAGGTGAGAAAAATTATGGTACTGTTGCCCTCTGTGTTCAACAGAAGCTATTAAAAATAATGTGGTCTATTGCAAAGTCTCACAAATTATGCATCACTTTTAAGAAGATTAAAAACACTCTTGATGAAGGAAACTGCTAGCAGTTAAGTTAACATGGAGATGAAAGTAAAGTTTTAGGTATGAAAGAGGGAGGGCAGAGAAGAAAAAAAAAACAAGGGAAAAAAAAAAACTAAAACAAACCAAAAAACCCTATTTGCAAACATCAGCAGAGAGAGCCGGTTAATATCATCCGATGCCAAATTCGAACAGGTACTCCAAGCCAGAAACCTCCCTTGGCTTGTTCTAGCAGCACTGCCCTGCCAAGCAATAATTAACAATGCTGGTTATAATCTGCACAAATATCATCATCGCAGGCTCCTGCATGCCCTGAATCACCGAGATGTTCAGCACGGCTCTGGGAGCTCGTGCTGAAGCTTCAGGGCACCTTGACAAACTCCAGCACCCTTGAGGTGTCCAGGGTGGCCTTTCATAAAACAGCTCAGAAACACAAATGCATCCACGTAACAGACTGAACTTGTTACCTTTCTATTTTTGAGATTACTTAGTACAAATGTCCTGATCCGTGACTGAGCTTCTTAGGTTTTAGCACAGTACATCATCCTTAATAATACTAACACAAGACGTCCTTTAGCTACCCATTCAGCTTCTCCTCCTCATGAGGCAGCCCAGAACCTGGACAAACCCTTATGATTTGTAATAATTAGCTCTGAATTTCAGAAGTATGAGCCGATAAAAGGATGGCTGTTGAGAACCTTTATTTCCTGAAACAGAAGGATGCACTTTGGCATTTTACTAATAATTGTAATTCAGCTGAAAGACCCTGGCTTTATGGCCTTATATTTTTTCTTTCAGTGGCAGAGATTCTATTTTGAATGACTCCAGAATATCCAATCATGTATTTGGTTTTCTGTTTATAAAGCTCAACATCAAAAGAACGTTGGAATCCTGATATATTGTTCTAGATTCAGGAAAAGAATTGGTATGAAGGCAGCATCTAGATATACAAATGTATATAATAGACAAACAGTGGTTTAGGCAAAGTGAGGATTTGATATTGCATTCCCATTTTGCAGCTGTGAAACTGAGGTATGGAAAAATTAAATTAAATTCCTCTAAAACAGTTCAGCCTCTGGGTGACAAGATCTTCCTTGGATGAAGACATGCAATTTTTGATCACGTGCATATGTTTGAGACATCTTTCTTCTCTACACATTAATGTAATTACTTTTAATAAATATCTGTGTCAGAAGTTGAAATTGATGGAAGAGTCAGGGAGGATTTCAGGATGTTGTTAATAATATTTGCACTAAAAAGTCAGACGGTCTAAGAAAGAGTGCAAAACATGTTCATCTGCATTAGTAAATCCCATCACTGCCAAGCCTGACTACCAGAGAGAAAAGATGAAGTACAGAACAAGTCAGAAATGGGATATAACTGACTGCGTAAGTCCTGAGTTGCTACAAAGTGTTTGAAAGATAAAAAGATTTAGCAGCAGTTGACAGCAAGAGGAATTCATTTGCAACCTGAGCTTGCTAAACCTTGTTCTACCAACCAGAAGAACAAAATTGTCTTGCCACTATTTGCTAAAAAATAAACCAGCTCTGCTCCTGTGGTGAGGAGGAGCGAGAGATGGAAAGGTGGTGCTTTCTCAAAAGAAGATGCAACGGCACAGGGGAATGAGTGGGGAGAGGATCCTAACCCTGGAGCAGAAAGCAGCCGAGTACATGTCATTGGATTCAGCCCCAGTACCAGATGTCTGGACAAGAGCATTCACATCCAGTAGAGGGCATGAAGGCATAAAGACGACAAAACTGTATAGGGTTTGTGGGAAAAAAACCCCAAAACAGCAACAAAACCAAAAAAAAACCCAACACCTTTAAAGATTTCCTAAAACTTTCAAAGAACTTATTTGGTTTAAAGTTAGGCTCCAGTATCATGGAGATATGGTACAGGATCAGGGGCTTAGTTTTAGGTGGGGCAGTCTAAATTGGCTTGAAAAATCTGCTTAAATTGAAATGCTATATGGCTAGATTTAAAGCTAGATGAATTCAAGCTAAAACCAGAATTTACCTGAACATCGAGGACTCTGCACGTGACTTCCTTATAGACAGAAGGAAAGGGAGCCAAGTTTGCACCAAAACCATAGAAAATTTATTTCTTTGAGAAAAAAAGCAAAAGTACAAATCACAGAGATTCCTACAGAACAGAACACAGCTGCTCTAAACCTTGGTTCTGGCTCTGAAAAATTAGAGAGAGAAGTTGCAGAGATTTTAAAACCTATACAATTTCAGGTTCTAAATGTAGAACTGAGAACTGAAAGTTTAGCTCTGATTAATTTAAATCATGGGGTGGTTTGAGAAAAATAAGATATCATGATTTGCGGAAAGTGATTTGAAGAAATCAGACATAGTCATATGCA
Source organism: Haliaeetus leucocephalus (assembly GCF_000737465.1). Classification (NCBI taxonomy): domain Eukaryota; kingdom Metazoa; phylum Chordata; class Aves; order Accipitriformes; family Accipitridae; genus Haliaeetus; species Haliaeetus leucocephalus. The sequence continues at coordinate 924,509 of NW_010972620.1, forward strand.
TACTGCAGGCAAAGCTCTTGAAACAGCTTGGGTAATGTTTCCAAAACTAATCTGTAGGTAAGACTGCTAATTGCATTTTTGGTAATCTAAGTCAAAGTGATTAAATATTAAAACATGGTGCCACAGATGTCTGCTGGAATCATCTTTGAAACCAAGCCATTTATATGTTTAAGCATGGATTTCAAAGTCTACATGGTATTTGAAAAGAACTGGTGGGCAATTTTGGCTTCCATTTTTCAGAACCTAATAAAGCTAAACCTCTAATTCTACAGAACATCCCAAGATCTTTTTTATAAACATACTGTGATGAATAAACTCCCCCCTAAACTCAAAGATTTAAATGACTGCATTTATTATGAGAGATAAAAGTACATTCCTCACAGGAATTCATTAATGTAGTAAAGTAACTATCATATACTGAACTTTAATGGGTCTTTGAGCAAAGAAAGAACCTGATGTTTGGCACTGCTATGTATATTTTCATCTTCTCAAATAATGATTTTTTTTTTTTTTTCTGTTACAAAGGGGAAAAAAGATGGTCCTTTCATATTATTTTCATTCTGTAGTCATCAGGTTTTGAGCTATGAATATTTAAATGTTCATTATCAGACAGATAATGTTAACAGAAGTATAGTATTTTCAGAAGTTTATGGAATTGCTAACAAATACCTGATGCTAGCTGGGAGTTCAGTCACCCTGTGTAGTGGTATCCTCCATTTATCCTCAGCAGGGTAAAATTAACACCAAGTCATCAACCCCATTGATTAGATAGATCATCTTGAAGGAGACCTATGAGGAATTCCTTCACGAGAGAATGAAGGACTAGTTTATGTGTCTGTGACTTTCAGTCTTTTGGTACCTAATGCTAGCTCTAAAAGTGAATGTGACTATTGGAATAGAAGCACGCAGCTCCTATGAACTACAGCAAGGTTGTTTCCAAACAGGCACATATGTACCCTGACTGGCTATACAGGCTATCTTTGACTTTAGAGGACACCAGATTGGGCTGTTAGTCAACCATTACCATCTGGGGATATTTTCTGCAGCCATTGACCTGAAGGATTGCGAAGCTATTTTTCCAAGCGTGATGGATGCGCTCAACCACCCTTAACCAAACCAGCAGCAGTTTGGTACCGGCTCCAACGGAAGGAAGAGACTGAGCCATAGTCAGGCCAAGAACTCCTCTAGGGAACCCACAAAGGAGCAGAACGACACAGTGAAAGTTGGGGGTACAAGGAGTCTTGTGCATACCTCTCCCATTGTATGCAATTTGACTACGAGCCAACCACTCTATGCCATAAATACGACAGCCTTGTCTGAGCTCCCCCTGCATGGCGGTGATCTCCAGCAACGAGACATTTACCACTGACGGATTGTTGGATGAGCCCAAGCTGAGTTCTCCCTGGATGGCAACTGGACTGCATGCCAGGCAACTCTCCCCTTGAGCAGGGACACCTCTCAATGTTAAGAGATATTAGTCATTTAGCTTAAATAACTAAGTTTTAAATAGAATGAATCACTTAAAGTTACAACGTTGTGTGATTTAGTATGCTGTTTGCTTAGCTTCACTTACTTAGCATGAGTAGCTAGAGTTGGTGAAGCCTTAGGCCACAAGCTGTAAACTTTCACTTAGATTTACTGAATATGTACCTACTTAGTCAAAACGGGGCCCTCCAGAGCCAACGTAAATCAGGAGATAAGGAGGCTTCAAGGCTACAACCATCAACAGCACCTGCAACTCGACAAGATAACGAACGGCCTGTCTGGAGCCAGTGAAGGAATCCAGTAAGGAGTCAGAAGGTGTCAGGCCAGAATCACTATGGGACCAATGGGTGCGTAGAAGACACGCGGAGAGTGAAGAACGCGTGAGGGGCAGGTGAAGAGTCCGTAAGGGTATAATTGCCCAGGGATTTCTTTGTTCAGGTCCTTCCTTCCTTCCTCTCCTTCCCCTCCCTGCACACCCCCTCTAGGGGCACCAAGCTCAAGCTGATCCTCCTGCTGCACCATTCTATTAAATCATTTATTTTTATAAGTCTTGATGCTTGAGAGTCTGTTTCGGGACACCAAGGGCTCGAACTTTGGAGCAAACTAACACTGGACACCTGGATGAATCGCTAAGTGATTAATAGCATGCTAAACTTTGAAATCCTACGTGATATAAAGGATTGATTGCACATATAATATTTTAGACATAAACCGTTGGCCAAGACTGAGGTTAAGCCTGGATCCAGCTGCACCTAGACTCCTCTCTGAGAAGGATTTTAGAAAGGAAGGGGGTCCATTCTGAACCTCATGATTCAACAGGAGGTTTTCCTTACCTTTTGAGTCTCTTGGATATAAACTGTTGACCAGGTCCGAGACTAAGATTGGACCTAGCTGCCCCTAAGCTCCATCAGGAGTTTAGAAAGCAAAGCGGTCCATTCTGGACCTCGTGACTCAACGGGAGAACCTCCTTTACCCTTTTGCATCTCCTATCTCTGTGCAAATAATGGAAAATAGATTCTAACTCTATTTTACTTTTTATGTTTCTCCCATGGAGTAAGTAATAGAGTGAACCTTGCCATTGAACTCTGTTAAGTCGCACTTTTACAGATTCTTTAAGGATCCTAAATCACTCATCCATGACACCAAGTCCTTGAATCTGGCTGAACTAAGCTGTAGTTTATCTCAACATAGTGTCTGCCAGCTGAGTCCTATCTTAAAACTAAGTTAATTTTCATATATAATAATCTTGTCATACCACAGAAAGTGAGACAGTCCTATTTGGGCTTTCATAGACAGTTATTTCGTTTGCATTATTCACTTTGCCCATTAGAATATAGGAAACTGTTTCCAAAATAATCAATCTGCCCTCTTTTCTATTGTTGATCATAACTTTTGACACTACAGTAAATTAAGCCAGTGACATTTTCCCCTTGTTCAGCTTTGGTTTTGACACAAGAACAAGAATGATGATAAAAACATGGAAAACAGCCTGGCCATGAAGATTCAAAAGAGCTCACTCTCATTCAAGAAGACAGCACAAAATCTACTCAGAGAGCAAAAGGAAAATGATGATATTTAAGGGTTAGATTTTTCTTCTAACAACCTCGGCTACAGGAAGTTAGGACAGTTCAGCTGTACTGAATAGGCTATGGCACTTCATTATGGTACCTTTAAATAAAAAGGACAAATACCGATTCCCCATTTAATAACCCAAATGAAAGTTTACAATAAAATTTGGGGTGTTCAGCTGAAACAGCTTGAATATGTATTCAAGTGGAAGCAAGACGAGAAGAGTTTCACTCTTAAATTGCATTCTCATAAAGGCCATTCGATCCTCATCAGTCTAAAGAGAAAGCTGACAGTGTACACAGACAGTAGAGCCTTTACCCTCTAGAAGTAATAAAAATGGATAGCTTGACATTTTTCATAGGCCCTTGCTACCAGATATTTGAGAAAATACAAAAAAAGTTCAAACGGCTTAGAGTAGCAGGTTATGACTGAAAGCTAGATAAATTTTTCTTGTGTTTTTTTCTTCTCCTTTATTTTGGTCACATGTTAAAATAACTTCTTGTTACACAAGAGGTAAAAAAAGAACATTACCATATTCAATTTCCCAGAAATATCTATTGTAGCAGTAAAAGCAGCTGGCACCAGAAACAAATGAACATCAACTATTCTTGAAGTGAAGTGTGTCTAATTAGAACAGGTTGGTTTTGATGAAGATAATGACTTTTGAAAATTCATCAATTTTTATGCAATAAAAAAGAAATTGCAGCAAACATTTTCAATAGCCTGTAATACTTGCATCCAGGCAGAGAGTTAATTTAAATGGTCTGCCAAGGGTTTATCTTGCAAAGATCTGAGCACATTTTTATTTCTTGCTGAACTGGCGGAGAGATAAAGGCACTTGAAACTTTTTCAGGGGCCTGCTGGCAACATACACACCCAACTGAACAGAGCTCAATTTGGTCAAAGGCATGGCTGTAACACTGCAGCGCCAAATGCTTTTTTTGACTTATTAGCTGGGCAGTTATCACTGATCCTTCTGAAAGACACACACCTACACTGAGTTAACTTCTGCCCTGGAACTACTATATTTGTGCTGAAAATGCAACACAGGGCTTTAGATGCTATGGCCACGGATGCAGGTGATTTCCAGTGATCTGGATTTCAAATATCTATTTATATATCTCTTCTTCACCTATATGGAGCCAAGACTTAAGGAGCCCATTACCACACAGTTCTGGGTGGAGAAAGGGTAGGTATAAGGCAGGACAATAAAATGTTACCACACCTGCACCTTGTATGGAACAGCTGTAAAAAGTTTCTTCTTCTATGTCAAGGAGTCTTGTAGGGATTTCCAGAAGATTCTGATTAAATCATTCCTATTTGAAGAACATGTTGTTATGCCTATGATTTTTAAAGGTTTCACTTATCTTTTCTATTGTTTTTTAAAGGTTTCACTTATCTTTTCTATTATTTTCCTACCTTCAGCTCAAAGAGAGCTTGGATTTTCCGCACTTGACATCTCTCTCTCTGCCCCGTTTTAAGTGCAGTCACTTCTCTCTTTGCGTTTTGCTGTGAAATTCCACAACAGAAAACATAAAGGTAGCCCCATACTACATCTAGCTTTCATCATTTTGTCATTCTGTGGGATTTCCAGTGCTTTCCCTCAAAACATTCTCCCTAGAGTCTCCAGGAATAATTGGACAGAAATGCCATTTATAACAAATACAGACATTAAGACTTTTTGAATCCCTGTGTCCATCCTACAAAATGGCATTCTTGTTTCTTCTACAAACATTAAAAATCAGACACCTGGAGAAAAGAGATAACATGACTATTCTCTAGAACAATCTCCTACTCTCAAGCACTTCTGAGAATAATGAAATTCACATCAAAACCAAGCAGACTTGCAAGTTCCTTGTCCCTGGTCATGGACATTAAAGCATGGATGAATATCGACATTAGCAATTCATCTCAGGTTAATATGCCCACTGTTTTTCAATGAAAACTAAAAGAAAATCACACCACTCTCCCTCCAAAATGGCCCAATATCATTGAATTGACAAAGTTTAATAGGATTTGGCAGTTAAGATGTAGAAACAGGCACTGGATAAATTGAGGCAGGTCCAGCTTCAGCTCCAAAGCTCTAAACAACAACTCATTACAGATTACTTCTGACTGTTTACCCAAGAAATAAAATTCTGTGAATTAAATTAATCTGTTTCTGAGAGAGCAGGAAAATTAAATACGAATGTATTTAACCACAAATAAAATACTGATGCTTTTTCATATATGCCAAAAGTCTAAGCAGCATTTTGTAAGAGTTAGTCTCCATGCCTGACAAAAGTGTAAAAATATTATTCTTGATTGGATCATTTAGCTACAACTCAAAATTTAGAACAGCTCTAATCTGAGATTTTGGGTTGAAATCAATAAAAGTATATTTTCAAAATATTGCTCAAGATGATTTTTTAAACACAAAATAAGTAATATATCTGACAAAGGGAAAGCTCAATCAAAGAAAGAGAATTTATAAAAAAAGTACCTATCTCTAACATAGGGTGACATTTATTAAGATTAGAGCTATTATAATGATGAACCCAGACTTGATGTTCAGGAATAGGGTTGCGTCAGTATGAGTAGAAAAAGAAAGGAAAGAAGCTTGAAAACATGGAGCCACTAGAGCATTACCAGGTAATATGAATATATTAATGTATGTCAATGAATTTAGTCTAGCTGAAGCATACTCATTTCCATATCATTTACTGGAGATGATTACTTAACATTTTAGTTAATATTCAATGTTAATTACGTAGGCTGACAGGAGAGACATGGCTCAACATCTTTTGCTGCTTCTCTCTCGTTTATTAAAGCATCTTTGGCCTCAGAACAGTAAAGGATTTTGCTATTTAACACTAGCATCATTAAGTATATTAAGCATCATCTCATCAAAAAGACTGTAAATTTTCAAGTGGTTTTCTATGAAGTTTCCTCAGTCTGCTCCTAAGTACTGTAAATTATTTCATTACATTCAGTACAACTTTGCTGGGGAGAAGAATATCCATCAGGTTCACAGCCAAGATGTTAGAAAGATTGAGCCGGAAAAAGTTCTTTGATTTAGACATTTTGGCCCCCTCACTTTGATTTTTTTTTTTTCTTACAAAGATTTGTATAAGCCATAAAATACTTCACTGATTCCTTAGGCTTACACAAGTCTGATTCTTTTGTAATTTCTGACGTTGGCAGCACTGTTGGATTTAATTAACCTGACAAAATGTCTGCTGGCCCTCTCCCTCCAGAAGAAGAGCTTTTGTTCACCGAAGAAGACTCAAATATTAGAACGGGTCTGTGAATTGTGAAGGCTGAAGTTTGACAGATGTCCCTGTCCACATCCACAAACAAAAAGGCACCTGATTTGCCTGACTGAGAGAGTAGGACTTAATTTAAGCTCATGCACAACATAGTTTATACGAGTAAATACGGCAGCTAATCATGAATCATCCTGCCTAGCTTGGGTGCTCTCTACTGAGCTAGGTTGTAACGTGCTTTTCTGTAGCCTAGCAGGCATCGCTGAAATATAATATGGTTGGCTGAGATTTTTCACTTTCAGAAAAACTCAAATAGCCCATAATGCTTCCACAAAACTGGCTGGGAGCCTGTTGCAGGACCCCCCTGAGTGCTGCTGCTCCGTTCGCTCGTTCTCTGGATACGCACAATTTTCTTTCTCGCTTTCTCACTGAAGCAATATGGGAAAGCTACCTCGATTTTCCCAAAATACATTGCTAAAAAGCCACTTATGTGCAGACGTGACTTTGCCACACAAGCACGGCCGTAAGAGTAGCATCTAGATGAGGTCTTGCTAAGCGTTTTTCTGCTCCAGTCCCTGTAACGATTACTTTGATCTCTGAAGGCAATGGAAACACATTAACAAGAATAGGCATGTAACAGTAAATGGGATATGACAGCATCTTTCTTCTCACAACAGGATTCCTTTGCTTATGATCTCGCTCATCCCCTTTTTCTTGGCTCTTGTCTAACAAAAATCTGCAGCTGGGAGGTTCAACATGTTTATCACCAGTGCTTCTAAATTTCAGCTCTCTGGAGCCATGGCTTATAAAGGAAAAAAATCCTGACTAACCCTCCAGATCTCTGCTCAAGGCTACAGGCAGTGCCTCTCAGCAGTGCGGGGTATGGTAAGGTGGAGCTGCCAAGGCATAGAATCATAGAACAGTTTGGGTTGGAAGGGACCTTAAAGATCATCTAGTTCCAACCCGCTGCCATGGGCAGGGACACCTTCCACTAGACCAGGTTGCTCAAAGTCCCATTCCTGGAGAAGCAGGTTCCGACACCAGCTATCTCTGTGCCAGGTTTCCCCTTTACCCGCAAAAGTCATGGTCCCTGCTGGAAAGGCTGGATGAAGACATCAGTAGTCTTGCAGTTCTTCAGCTTCAGGCATGGTGTTTTCTACCTGTTCTTGTGCTCTGGTGTTAACGTGCTGGTCCTGTGCTTTCTGTACTGGTTTCATCCTACCTCGATGTGCTTAGAGTGGGGAGCTGTTTTCCCTCACAAAAATAATTTTGTGCTCTTTTAGTCTTCCCCCATAAATCAAGCTCCTTACTCCTGCTCCTGTTCCAACTCACATTCATCTTCCTTTGCCCATTTGTGTGCCCAGATTTGCACAGGGAACTCCAAATGAGGCCTCACCACTGCCTCCTGTAAGACATCAGGATCTCCTCACCTTTACATGGCTGGATACATGCAGGTTTTTTCATCAGTTGCACAACAAGAAAAAAAAAACATCATGAAGTGCTCCGGGTAATCTAGTAATTAAAAATCAAGATGTCGAGATCTTGGACAACCACGGATGTGGAAGAAGGAATCCCACAACCTCATGTTTTTCCTTCAGCAATCACATAGCATAGCCTTTGCCTTGTCGGAACCAGACCGTTTAAAAGGTGGACTTGTAGTCCTCTTCCAGTTATGCCCAACTGCTACCATGCATTATGAAATCTAGTTTAAAGAAAGCTGGGAAGGAAAGACGCTCTGGATGGTGGCATATATCTATTGGGGCAGTACTTAATGCCACTGGGAAACATCATCTGACCATCCCTGTAATACCAGGAGGGACTGTAAGGAATTAAATTATTATAAATTGATGATCCACTTTCCTCCATAAGTGAACATTGGATTTTTGCCTTTGCCTATGGAAAAATATATGCATTTATAAATCCATGGGAAACAGAACAGAAGCTGTTTGTGAGTACTTGTATTGGGTTTGCATGGCAAGGTTTTGGTAGTGGGGGGGCTAAAAGATGGTTTCTGTGAGAAGTTTCTAGAAGCTTCCCCCATGTCTGACAGAGCCAATGCCAGCCGGCTCCAAGACGGACACGCCACTGGCCAAGGCCGAGCCCATCAGCGACAGTGGTAGCTCCTCTGGGAGAGCAGTTTTAAGAAGGGAGAAAAGTTGCTGCGCAACAAGAAACTGCAGCTGGAGAGAGGAGTGAGAAGATGTGAGAGCCCCAGCCCTGCAGCCCCCCAGGTCAGTGCAGAAGGAGGGGAGGAGATGCTCCAGGCGCCGGAGCAGAGATTCCCCTGCAGCCCGTGGGGAAGACCACAGTGAGGCAGGCTGTCCCCCTGCAGCCCAGGGAGGTCCACGGGGGAGCAGATCTCCACCTGCAGCCCGGGGAGGACCCCACGCCGGAGCAGGGGAAGAGTGAGGAGTCCTCCCCCTGGGGAGGAAGGAGCAGCAGAGACAACGTGTGATGAACTGACCACAACCCCCATTCCCCGTCCCCCTGCGCCGCTGGGGTAGAAGAGGTGGAGAAAACTGGGACCGAAGTTGAGCCTGGGAAGAAGGGAGGGGTGGGGGGAAGGTGTTTTAAGATTTGGTTTTATTTCTCATTATCCTACTCTGATTTGATCAATAATCAAATTAAATTAATTTTCCCCAAGTCAAGTCTGTTTTGCCCATGACGGTAATTGGTGAGTGAACTCTCCCTGTCCTTATCTCAACCCACAAGCATTTAGTTATATTTTCTTTCCCCTGTCCAGCTGAGGAGGGCAGTGATAGAGTGGCTTTGGTGGGTACCTGGTGTCTAGCCAGGGTCAACCCACCACAGCAGTAATACAAGGAAGTATAAATATAATTTAAAAAAAAAGATGAAGGATTTTAAAAATTATTTTCATTAGTGTTGTTTTTTATAACTGATTGTATTACAAGTTTTGGAAAAAAAAGAAGTTTTAAAAGCCCACCTCCCAAAGTTATTCCCAATGCTCAGAGAAAAGCAGGCCATTTACCAAGAATAAAATTAATAACGATAGCTTAACTGAACACTGTCACATCCCACAATCAAGGCTTTCTTCGCCAGTGCTCATTCATTTCCTGTCACAGCCAGTACAACCAGCATGGGCTTTACAAGCAGGGCTGAATAAACATGGACTTTATAAGCTGACACCATATAAGGCAGCCCTCAAAATCATTTTCTTGTCTGAGCAGCAGCTGTTCCTTTCCTAATGTACATGTATAGGCTCCAGCCAACAGCCACAGGGCTCCCTGTACTGGCCACAGTGCCGCAGTCTCCCCGATGCCGGTCGCATGCTGGGCATGTAATGTCAGCCCAGCAGGTCCTCCATACCTTAGGCTTTTCCATTTCTAGCCTCAGTAGGTTTCTCAGAATAATTATGTGCTTGAAATGGATTAGAGAATTTCTATACTGAGACTGCCAGAAGTAAAGGCAAAAATCTGTAGGCACACCTACTTCGGTTGCCCAAGAAATGAAAAACACCAACTGTTCGTTGTCCTGTGTCTGAAGCATGGGGACCATTACATGGCACAAAAGCTGACCAAAACCATTTTACTTTGTTTTAGAACAACTGTTTTAAACCTCTTAATTTTTTTTTTGTTAAATTTCTTGCTTTAAGATTAAAACTGGAAGTATCTTAACTTGTAAAGGATATTTCTATTTTCATCTTTTCCTGAAGCTATTGTCTACACCAGACCTGAATTTGCAACAAATACCTGTCATGAAAATCATATTTTCTCACAATAATCTATTTAGTAAAATGACTTTGCTGTGTGTACTTATTCCCTGGTATAGGCTGCCTCAGGTCCTTCTGTCCCTTGTCAAAGGACTGCTGCGAAATTACTTCATGAGGACACCAAGACCTACACAGGCTCTCACAGTCCTATGAGAAATACATCACAATCCCTGGGATCTCAGTGTTTTCTTAAAATGCAGACTCTCCCCTCCCCAACTTGGATCTTTTCTGCAACACTAATGTGTTTGGATATATTACCCTCCTGGGCCACAGCTGGTGTGGTGCGGTGGGTTGACCCTGGCTGGATGCCTGGTGGGTCCTTCCCATGGGCTGCAGTCCTTCAGGCACAACCTGCTTCAACATGGGTCCCCCGCGGGGTCACAAGTCCTGCCAGCAAACCTGCTCCAGTGCGGGCTTCCCACGGGGTCCCAGCCTCCTTCGGGCATCTCTGTGCTCCAGCGTGGGGTCCTCCCCGGGCTGCAGGTGGAGATCTGCTCCCCCGTGGACCTCCCTGGGCTGCAGGGGGACAGCCTGCCTCACCGTGGTCTTCCCCACGGGCTGCAGGGGAATCTCTGCTCCTCCTCCCCCTTCTGGAGTAAGACTCTAATTAGAAGCAGTCTTCCTCCAGTGGCTGAAATCAGGGAAGACTGGGAGTAATGAATTAATTGTAAAAAATGCTTTTGAATTAAGTTTTTAAAAATTCTGTCTGCATTGTAGTTTCTTCCTTTGACATCAGTTGAGGTATTTCACTTTCTACTAGTGGAAAATATAGACCACTGAGCAACTGATGTGTACCTAAAAGAAACTCTAAGCTTATATCTGAATACCATCTCAAGGTCAAGTTCACTGCTAACAAAAACCCAGTAAAGCGCTCAGATTTTGAGATGGTTAGAAAAAAATCAGAAAGAAAATCAAGGTGCTGATAGAACTCTTCACAAGGGAAGCTTGTAATCAGGAAAGCACATAGTCAATACGTATAATCACTCCAAACATGACAATATAAAATACTACAGTTTGGTAATAAAAACAGAAATTGCACATATAATGGAAGCTCATCAGTCAAAGAGGGAAAAGAGTAAGTGGCAGCCTAACTGAATAAATTCAAGACACTCCAGTGAGGTCCAAAAATAATGCATATACAAGGGTGGATGGGGACTAAAGGAGGGGTGCCTATCACATCCCAATTGTTTTCAATGCTGGAAGAAAAGGTAACGTGCAGGGGGTCGCATAAATGATGGTACGAGGTGAAGGGGTGGGGAAGTGATGAGAAGAATGATGTGAGAGTACGCTTTGATCTGAAAAAAGGTGTTCCAGCACGTGCTTTAGCTAAGCACAGCACAGCCTTAGGTATCTGTGTTTAAATCAGGCATCCCATGATAACAGCAAACATCCATAAGAGGAAAACAGCTTGCATAAGGGTGAAGACAAAATTCTCTGGGGCCTCTGTGTCCTCTTTACCCTCGTCTAAACATTGTAAAGCACTCCTTGCCCAAAGAATCTCTTTGATTAAGAAAACTATGAATATAGCAAAGAACTCTTCTATTTTAGCAATTTATGCAGGGGTTTTCTAAGGTCAAAATGCACATTACCATTTTCCGTTTGCTTTTTATTTCTCATGCGAAAGAAATTTTTTTGTGTTACAATTCCTGAACTTTACTAACCTATTCCCATTATCTTATACATAAATTTTTACTACCTTGCTGGAGGCTTTATATTCACTCCGAAATCTACCTTGGCAAGCAAAAGCATTGTGCACTAAATTTTCTGGTAGAAAAAATGCTGCATTTTGTGAAGAAGCCAGAGACAGTTCCCATAAATCTGGGAGCAACAGTTTGCTGGAAGGCCAGGATCCACATGTCTCCCTGTGATCAGGACTTGCTTTCTGCTCCCAGCTATGGACCATTCCAGTAGTGGGCTGCCCATAGGTCACTGGGATGTTTCGCTGATGTCTGCCATGAAGAGATGCACACTTGGAAGTTCATCCCCATTTTTAGCTTCTCAATAACTGTTCCAAAGTGTTGCGAGCACTGTGATGATAATTAATTTTTAAATCAATGCTGACACCACAGACTTACCCCAAGATAACTGAGGGTATGGAAAAGACTAAAGAAGGAGGGTCAGATTATGCTGTTCTGTTCTTCTCCTAAGCAGAAACAGATAAAAAGAAGCCAGTGTTTACTGCAAATTGCTTTATTACACTTGTCAGTGAAACTTCGTTGTAGTTTCAGGAGATGCTATGTCTTTTAAGCGCTTCAATAAAGCACACAAAGGGAACAAAAGCGATGATCTTACTAGCACAGGGCAGATTTGATTCTTGCTCATGTTTTCTCCCCTCTTCTTTCAGAATTGGGGTGCTTTTATTTTTTTCACAGGTGAAACAGAACAAAAGCAGGAACGGCATCATATTTTCCAGACAACAACAGCTTTTTGCTTTTTATTTGGTAAAGCTTCCATACCTCCTCCTTGCAGCACGGGGTTGATTTTTAAGAAATTAGCTGCAAAAGAAAGCTGACGGATCACATTCCTCATCAGTAGACAGCACAACTGCTAGGATGTAACAAATTTCATACTCAGCTTGCCTGTCAGCCTTGAGGGGTTTACAGGGACAAATTTCGTTTGTTTAGTTTTCCAAGATGTTAAGCAGAAACCAGAACTCTGAGAGCACCCCAGACTAGCTCATTGTAAGGCTGCATCTGCAGTGAGGCAATAGGATAAAGGAGAAAACAAAGCCACGTTTAATTGTGGGGTGAACAATTACAGTACGGCATGGCCAACAGCAGAAATAGATAATAACATAAGTAGAGTATAAGTTCAAGTCAGGAAATTGTTTTATTCAATGATAATCAGCTGCCTCAATCAATTGAGGAAAAATTATGCATGATTGTGTTGCAAAAATTCCAAATCCTGGTCTAACCCCCCCTTGCAACTTTAGTTGTTTGCTGGTATCTGCAAACAGCCACATGACTGGGTTTTATTAGAGAAGGAGTTTAGGGGATTCACAGATGAACAAATCTCTGCATGCAAATGAGTTGGAGTTTTACTTCACCTATTCCAACTTTAGATGTTGGAGAAAGGATATGTGTGTATTCCACATAAGCAATAGCTTCAGGGAAGTCTATAAAATTCTCTGAGTGTTCAGAGATCTTTAACAAATCTATTCTAACTCAGCCAACCCAGTTACAAAATTGTCTTCTACTCCTTAGCTATAGACTAAGCAAAAACCTCTCACTAAACCCATCATTTTTGTAGCTTACTTGTGGGAGTAGCAAATCCAGGACTTGCTTTGGTCTGGGATGAAGAAAAGTTCCAGTATTCTCTGTGACAGATGCATTTGATGCCTTAACCAAACTAGCCGTAGTTTGGTTCAGGCTTTATAGGAAGCAAAGACCTGAGCTGCGGCCAGGCCAAGAGCTCCACTAGTTCCAATCTGTTCTCTGAACCCACAAAGGAGCATTGACGCATATGAGCTTGGAACACCCATCATGCGATTAACACGTGAATAGTGGGTGGCTTTTCCAAGACTTATTTATCAAGGAGCAAAGAAAGTTGTGGGTACAAGGAGTCTCATGCATACCTTTCCCATCGCATGTAATTTGACTACAAGCCAACCACCTTATTTCATAAATACAACAGCCTAAGTGAGCCTTCTTTGAGATCTCCCTGCTAGGCAGCGCGGCGGCATGGCGGTGACCTCCCCTTGAGCTGGGACACCTCTCAAGGTCGCTCCTCGAAGCAAATAGACCTTTTACCAACGGCAGATCCTTGGTAAGCAACTGATATTGCGCGTAACCTTGTAGCATGGTAACTTTGATGTGTGCCTTGGTACTTTTGAATCATTGTTCAAATGGTTGCGCTGTACAGTAATACAGTGAACCTTGCCATCAAACTTTGTTAAGTCACACTTTTACAACATCATATTAAAACCACTTTCGCTAATAGCTTTGATGGTGATTCTTTAAGCAATCTAAATCACCCATTTACGACATCCTCGTAATGACTTCTTGCTCGTCAGAATTTTAGCACACATCTTGTCCTAGAGAAGCAGCCTCCAACCCACTGTTACCATCAGACGTACGCAAGGAGTGAGCAAGAAGGAAACCACGGAGGATAGAAGAATGCAGCAGCTCTGGTCACAATCCTTATTTTGGTGGGTTCTTTACAGTAGATCGGAAAGTTAATTCTCTTAAATGAATTCAGCCAGCGTATCTGATTTATTTGCTAATAAACCTCAATCCTAGTAGCTTCACATCTTGCTAAAAACCAGCCTCCAGACATCACTAATAAGAAGTAGACCCGAGAACTGCACAAGCAAATTACCGAATAAACATGAAGAAAAGCGATGCTCAGCTCTTATAAATGCATGATTTGGGGAAAATTCCTGGATCCTCAGTTACACGGAATAACAGGGAACATTACAAAATCAGCAATTAACAACTCAGTTTGAGTACCAAGTGGCTAAAAACAAAGTGCTCATTTCCTTCCAAACAAAAATTACTCCCCATCAAGTCTTTGGCAAACTAGAGCTCTGAAGTGGCACCTGTCAATCATAACAGTCTGCCTGATGCATTTATGTCAAATTCAGTGTCAAGAGGACCACCTCAGCTGTAAAAATGATATCTTATAAAAGTTGCTGAAATTTTAAAAGCACACGTAATAGCCACCATATAAAGATAACGGAAGTTATATTCTAATAAGTAAGTGTAAAAAAGCAGAGAGATCTTATTCGTTTGTAAGTTGGATTTCTTCAGCTTTTGATGCAAAAACTCCTGGGTTTGTTTTTGGTGGCTTTTTTCCCTAACTGCCATCTTTGCGGACAATATCGTGGATGGTGCTAACATTTCACCTGTTACTCATCAAGGATTCTGTAACAAGAACTTAGTTCACACTTTTACTGAAGCTATACAGGTCAGGAAAAAAAGCAAGCTTATCTTTGCATTAACATTTAGGTTTTGCAAGGATAAAGTGCAACAGGAACTTTTACCATGTGATATAAAATAGACAGTTGAGCGACTGAGACATTAACATTGTGTTTGATAAGACTCTGAGTTGCACATTTGGATATTGGACTATTAATTTAAACACACAAATGAATTTCACCTTTGCATAGTATTAATTCACAATTTCAATTAGCTTTATTTGACCTTGTTGGATGTACACGTGCTGTGTGGTATTTTCCCCGTATACAAAAAGCAATGGGAATAATGCTATATGGTCTAAAAAGAAAATTGTCACCAAGAACAAGCCCAAGTTCTCTAAGATAAATTACATACTGCATATGACTCTGCTGAAAAAAAGCTGATGTTGACCTGAAACGACGCACAGGTCTGCATCGGCTTGGAGCTGTGCTACATTTTTGTCTAGGTGAAACTTTGGCTTGGTTTAATATTGCACTTGCTCGGAAAGTCTTGTCACCACTCCCTGCCTTCCTATCTATCTTGTAAATTATTGCTGCTGTTAAGCATTTCTGCTTAATAGGTTCAAGTTAGAAATACCGACTACATCCTCTCAAGTCTACTGATGAAGTAAACACTGAAATGTCAAGGAAAGTGCTCAGAGAGAGAGGCAAGGAATGGAGTGAGGGAACTGTGATTAATCAGAAATTATTTACCTGGGCTGCCTATGCTCACCCTGGACATTCCCTGAAAACACATATCAAGACCGACTTACTTTACGAACAAAACTCACTGTGAGAGCAGTTATAAGCTGTTCTCCTCCTGGGCAATGTGCCAGCTCACAGACCATACTTGAAAATAGCTATATTGTGGTGCTTAAAGAATATAGGTTCTGAATGTTTTCTTTACAGTAACACTTCAGCGTACTTAAAAGGTTAAATGCTCTAAAGAGAAATAAAAGCAACAGCTGGGCTACATTTTAATGCATTTTGTGGAAGTTAGTGTCCAGCTGCCAAGAAGAACGTTATCTTTCCCCTCAGGCTTGTAATGGGATCAGGTATGGTTTGGTCTTTTCAGGCCCAGATTTGTTGCACAGCTGCAGAGTAAACTGGTGCTGTAATCCGCGATGTATGATGTGCCAGGAGATCAAGCGAGGTGACCTTAAGGACCTCTCTCAGCCTTCAATTCCCTCGTATGCCAAAGGTGAAGTATGAAATGCATCACCTGGGATGGCCGGGGGTGTCAGTGGGTGGAAATAAAAAGGACAAAATAAATGAAAGCAGGATCTGTGTTGTTGAAAGTTGCTCAGAGATGAATCAAAAAATGGCCAGGTAGTTTAGACAGAAGGAGATAGAAAGATAAATTGGATGACCCCTGAGGATCCCTTCTATCTATTTTTAAATGATGTGTCAGACAGCACACCAACTACATTTCAAGATCACAACAGGACTCTCTGCTTCCCTCCGTGTGCTCCTCTTTGCACAACTGTCACACTCCCAGGTACCAAATTCTCGTGTATGTTGGGTAGAGGAGTGTTCCTTAAAGATGCTGGTGGCCTTTTCTCTCCATGTACGTCATGGCATGTGAATATTTTCATAAGGAGGGCTGGTTGCTACATGTCAAAAAGGCAACTATCTGAAACAACATTCCCAAGAAATAGGTAACGGATGTAACAAGTATAATTGCCTGGTGATCCATTACAAAATTAAAAAAAAAAAAAAAAAAAAAGATTGAGAGAAGGACCCAAATAATAGAAAATCAGGCTCACCACAACACCAGGTCTAGTTTCCTAGCCAGCAGTTTCGTACAGCAGCTATCACTCTGCTACTCAACTGCCTTGTAAACCAGCAGCCTCTGCCATAGGTGCTGCTCGGGGGTATTTTACTAAAAGTAACTATTTGCAGACAACTTCAAATTAACTATAAATTTTAAAAAATATCTTATTATGTGAATAATGGTGCATGACCTTTGTCAAAGATTTCAGGATAACACAGTATTGACAGAAGGGAATAAGTCTTTAGAAGATTCTTCTTTGAGAAGAGTTAGCAGCTCCGAAAAGCGTGAGCCTTTTTTCTGGTTTATATGTATTCTGTCTGTTGTCACAAGTTTTTATGCTGTTCCCCATCCAAGAGTTTTCCATACAGTATCACTAGTCTGATGAAGAGGACTTTGAAGAAACCAGTCAGACCCTCATTCCCTGTAATCTTAGAGTAGCTTTTGACTCTCAAGAATTAAAAAAAAATAAATAATGTGGCACTCCAAGCAGAGCTGAAAATAATCTGAGCAATGTTATCTAAAGGCAAAACCATTTTCTTAAATTTCCAATTAAAGCAAACCAGAAGAAGGAAAAGTCAAGTGTTCAAAGCCTGTATCTGGCCATAATTTTTCAGTGT
The DNA here is from genome assembly GCF_000737465.1 of Haliaeetus leucocephalus. Classification (NCBI taxonomy): domain Eukaryota; kingdom Metazoa; phylum Chordata; class Aves; order Accipitriformes; family Accipitridae; genus Haliaeetus; species Haliaeetus leucocephalus. The sequence continues at coordinate 941,823 of NW_010972620.1, forward strand.
CAATGTAATGGAGTTCTGATTAGTACATTGCCCTCATTTCTTCAAACACTATTTTAGTCACTGACATATCATTGATTCTTTATTAATATGATAATTGTTTAAAAGACACTGACAAGGAGCAAGAAAAATCAAGGAGCATTAATCACACAGTCTAATTATTTTTAACATGGTAAACACTTACCAAGTCACAGACTAGTTCTTATCTAGGTCTACAGATACGGGGAACTGCCAGACTTTAAGGGAGCTGAGTGAGCAGAGGCTGCAGAAGGAAGCATGGAGGTAGCAGTGCAGAAGCACCTGTGGGGAAGGAGAATACAGGGACCTTGATTTCTGTCCCCGTCAAGGGGAAGAATTGTCCTTCCAGGGTGTCACCAGCCTAGGGCTGGTTGTGGTTTAGTATAATTTCCTCTTTTTTCCTGTTTTTCCCCCAATCCTCAGCTTCTCCTATAGGCTCTTTTGCTGATCTTTCTCTCTCTCTGTAGACCTGACAGCTCAAGTAATTGGTATTTATACATAGCATCATACATCACTGCTAGATACACCTTTAGTGACCTAAACTCTTTGACATCTGTTTGAAGACCTAGGTGAAATGAATCACTGCTCTTAGTGTGTAGTAAATAAATCTGCACCTTTTATCACTGCCAGAATGTTAGTGTTAACCTGTTAGGTTAACAGTTAGGACACACTGATGAAGAAAGTGTTCACATTTACCCCGACTCACCTGGGGCTGTGCAGTCTCCTTTCTCTGCCATTACTCTTTTTCATTAAATATATATGGTATTATAAGTCTGGTATTGTGAGAAGGCACAAACAGAAGCAGAGAGGCCCCTGAGACAGTCCCCTACCATTGCTGAGAAGCAATCCTGCAACGTCTGCTGAGAGATTACGCACTCGCCAAGGGGGGGGCTGTGGTAGAAATGGATCGGAGGAGATATAGATGGCAAAGCTGGATTCCTCCATTCGCTTCCTACAACTGAAGTTTTGTTTCTTTTATCCTACTTAAATATACTATTAGTTATCAAACTGCATCTACAGGGGGAATAATCTTCTCTGTAGTTTATCTTTTTTCTCATTTACTTTGTCAAAGAAAATGTTCCTCGGTACCAGTTTTGTTCAACAGATGCAGTTGCATGGATGGCAATTTTAAATAGAGCTTAGCACTGTGCACAGCTGAGGTAATATCACATTTGAGCTGCTTTCTGTTTCCACTCAATAATTGTTTATCTTTGACTTTTAAAGTCTGTCAGACGTACGCATGACAACTGTGAAATCTATTGTGAAGACTAACACACAGGGCTGATAGTCCTGCTTTGATATCGTTACTTTAACCTTATCTGGAGTGTTACATTACAGGGTGTTATAGTGACCTGTCAGGAAACTACCCAAACCTTTGGCTTTAATGGACACAAGGAGGTAGGAAAGTGCAAAAAAAAGCTTCTTCCCATTGGTTTCCCTTGTTATCAGGACTGTGGATTGAGATATCATGTCGCTGTGCTTGTGAAACAAACGGAAAAGGTTTAGAAATATCACAGAAAGCTTTAATTATTTCTAAACTATATTTTAGATTGTTGAATATCAGATCTAGGATGTGCTTAAGATTTCTTCTGCAGAAAGCAATTGAAGAGTTCCATATAGGAATTTGAACCTGGCATGATTGGCTATAAATGTCAGAGGTGTTCACATTCTTGGTTCATGGGTAACTCCCCTCTGAAGTCCCTGTTAACTGATTGCATCATATGGTTTTTCTTGCTGGCTGTCAAACTGGAATTACTTTCCTTTTTTTCTACTTCAGAGAAGAAAAGAGTGAGGGTAAACACAATAGATTTTCAAACATATAAAACATTATTGAAAGAAGAGGTGATTCTCCCTTAGCACCCTATAAGACAAGAAGCAGTAGCTTTAAGTCATGATGAGGAAGTTCAAGATAAGGTAAAAGGAAATGACTAATAATAGTGGAGCACGGGAAGAGATTACCAGAGGTGGCTGTGGTGTCTTTGTCACTGAGGGTTTCCAAGAAGATGATGGTCTGTCAGGAAAGGTTGACATAATAGTCAGTTCTGCCTGATGTGGACCAGCAGCTTTCAGATGAACATCTGCGACGGCTGTAGTAAAGTCAACGTGGCTCCCATTTTAAGGGCCAAAGACAAAAATACTTCAGAGGAGATTCAGTGTTGCCACGTGGACCAGTGCTGAAATCCCTGGTAGCTCCAGTCATTACCCCAGCATCCCTGACCTGCTCACCCAGACCACCTCCTGGATTCCCCAACTTCAGTGGTGTGGTCTTATCTGGGGTGGCTGACACATGGTAGGACATGATGTTTGCAGAAATACTACCGCTTCTGTGAGCGCAATGAGTAACTGCTGAAGGCAGATGGGGTCTGCACCATAATAGCAGTAGTAGCCTATGGAATTTCACGATTTATATCATACCGCAATAACCGTCATGTGGAAAAAAATTCTAATCCTAAATATGAGCGCAAATAATAAGGTCAGAATCTCTTAAGAAGTTATAAGAACCTATAATCCTCCTGTGGGTTTTCCATAAAGATTTTAAAAGTAAATGGTAACTAATTATACATCACATCATATTTGTTTATGCTTACTTGTGTCAATTTTCATATCTGCAGCTAAAATTATTTTTTTACTGAATTTGTCATTAAAAATGAAGTTATATCTGATGGGTTAGAAATCAGGAGATAATGATTTAATGTCCCATTTTAAGGAAATAAAACTGGTAGTAGTAAGTCCTGACATCTTACAATATCTGGTAAAATTTATTAAACATGGACCAGCATTTTCAGAAGTGGTTATGGACTCTGAGCACCTCATTAGGGAAATCATGTCTAGCATTTTATGAATATCATGCTGCTTCTTCATGTCTAAGGTTGAGTATTTAAAAGTAAGACATACACAAATACCAGTTACTTCAGAATAGTGTCATGACCCACACACTTAGGGGGAGCAAGGACAACTGATCTGCAAATCCATATCTCATTTTCAAGGAATGATCCCCTATAAATCCAGTTAAACCTACTCTCTGGTGAAACCTACTATTCCTTTAGAAATTGTACGTATTGATACCACTGGTCGAATCACAGAGTAGAATTTCTCTAGATCAATTGCTCATGATCAGTAAACTTTCTTCTAACTGTTTCAAACTATGTCTGAAGATAGAGTAGGTGAAAAGGAAAACAGCACCAAGGGGTTGTTAATTTTTCCATATATAGGAAAAATAGAGATGGCTGAACTAAACAGAGACTAAAATAAAATTGAATGATAAAACATTCTGGATTTTCCATTCTTGTCCACAATTAATTCATCCAAAACAACTAATCATCCTATATCTCTAAGTCTAATAACTTCATTAAAACTGTATTTTTCAATAAAGTTACAATTGCAAAAGGTATTTATATAGAGGACAACTTTTGCCCAGTTCTACTGTAGCTTACGTATTGGTCCCCACAATAATTTATGCAAGCTAGGGCCTCTAGTGAGGCATAATCATATATACCATGGTGAATGGATAACCAATTATATGATGAAGATATTTAGCTACTCTGAAAGTATCTTTTGTGTCTGAAAGTTTCTTTTACTTCTAAATGCATCACTGTTGAGCAGGCCACGTTACAGCTAAACTCTCTGCTCTGGAGATTGTCCACATCATCTGCTGTGGATCCTTGACTTTTCACCTCTGTGGGGTTGTTTCACGCACAATTATTAATGGCTCAATTAAGAGGTAAGTATTTTGGAAGTAAATAAAGCAGAAACATTCCCTATACTGAAAACTGATCTTATCACCTACCTGGACTTCATTTCTTCCTTGTAACAGTATCTGTGTGTTTGCTCATCCTACAGGGAAATCTTCACAGAATGGATGTCACGCGATTTATCTGCTGGTTCTAAAATGGGAATGAATAACCACAGCCTACTTCGAAATACAGATAAAGTCCATGTTTGAGTCTGTACGCTCTTGGCACGGCTATCCTGTCATCTGCGCGATGAGGAGAAAATGCTACCTTTGCAAGTAATCTGTGTATTTGATCTGAGTCAGTAGGGTCAGGGCATGGGGTGATGATCTGAATGTTTTTATGCTATTTGTTACGCTCACATTTCTTGCTATAAAAGGTCTGTATAGGCAAAACCGTAAGGCCATGGGAATGCCAGTTTATGCAGTGAATACTATTGCCTGTCATCTTTCACGCATGGCATTTTAAAAAATAGGTTGTAATTAAGTATGTGACCATGAGACATGGGAAAAAAGATAAAAGACTGACTATTAGGAAAAGGCTCTAGAGTACTTAGTAATAAGTTTGCTTTTTTTGAGGATACATATGACATAGTGTCCACAAGACATATGGATTTTTAACTTTGGTTGTTTCCAGTTCATCCCTCTGAATCCCTGCTAAATAACTCTGATGTCACCATATGCTATTTTGAGGCTTTAAGTCAGTAGAGATACTGTTGTTTTGAAAGAGGTTAAAAACAACAGAAAAAGGCAGACCCTCTGGAACCACAGAACTTCCTTTGTAAAAATATCCGTGTCAATACTCCTCTTGCTTCTGATTTCTGTTCAGATAATGACATGTCTTCCTCCTACCTTTCCTTGAAGTTTCAGATGAAACAACAGCCTCCTTTACTTTCTATCCTAAACTGCAGCAAGGTGCTATATGCCTTGTTAAACAGATAACCATCTCTGGTGTTAAATAAGTTGTATTTTATTAAGTAATTTTTGTGCAGCATGTACAGACACAAAATCTTTATACATACACTTAAATATTTTCTTGAATATTTTGGAAACTTCTGGGAGTAGATATATAGATGCAGATATAAACCATTTTACTTGCTTGCTGTTCTATAAACCACAGCTTCAGAATGTTCAGACTCTTCCCTAAATATGATCTTTAGTTATGAGCACACTAAATCCATAAATGAATAAAAAATAAATCTGGAAACATTTGTGTGCAGTCTTTGGCTTAAAGCATACTTAGGTAACAGCTTGTATAAATAAAAAAGGTAGTGTGGTAACTGGACATCAGGTAAAGCGACATGCATAATATATTTATATCTTACTGAATCCAATTACTGAAAAATCCTTTTTCCTTTTAGAAACAGTAGTTTAGCTGAAATTTCAAAATGTGGCTGTTCTTTTGAGATATTTAACCTGAGCTGCCCACATCCAATAAGCAATTACTTTTTTAGATAGCGTTTCCTTTGATTAATATTCGCTGGCCTTTTTAGTTAGAATCTTTCAAGTATTTTTAATTAAACAAAAAAACCCTAGGTAATGCTTGGCAAATTAACGTCCTAGTGGTTTGTTTAATTTAGTCTGAGACTAGCTGATCATGATAAATAAAAATAGTACAGATTGTTAAAACATAGGAGGAGAGACATGAGGGAAACCAACAGACCAAGAGATGTGCAGTGTCTCTGAACTTTAATAACAAATGTTTTATTGATAAGTACCCATGATTAATTATGTTTTATTACTCTACCAATCCACAAGGAATAACTGCTCTAGAAAAAGATTCTACTTCTTAAAACTGCCTTCTGCCTGTGTAAAGTCTGCACAATAAGAATCCCTGACCGCTCTGTGCCTGCATACGGGTGATTGTAGGCGCAACGTGGTAGGCTGTAGAAAAAGGAGTCATCCCACGATGAACTGAGAAATTAGGTCATAGGCTTGTCCCAGGTTTCACCGGGGCACCTGGAGAACAGTTTTTTTTATTCTCATGCACATCCTATTGCAATATAATGTGAAGAATCTATCTGTTCCTCTCCTCCCTAATGGAAGCAAAATTGGAAAATGATGTTCAGGTATCTCCTAGGAAGAGCAGGGAATCATAAAGGGCTGTTTAATTGTAAAAAAACAGACAGAGAACAGAAGATCTGACAAAGTGGGGCAAAATCATCTTTGCCAACATGGCTGTTAAGGTAATACGGAGTGCCTTAAACAAGATCTGGGGGGGATGGAGACCAAAGCCTGAAAAGAAGTGGAGCATTGGGGGTCAAGAAGAAACTTGTGTAGGGAAACAGAGACAGACTGTTCTTGGAGGTTACAGTAAAACAGCTGCAGCCAATGGCCACATGTTAAAGCACGGAAATTTCTTCAGGCACTGGGGTAAAATTCTTCACAGTGTGAGTGGTTTAGCATGGAACAGAGCCCAGAGAGGCTGTGAAATTCCCAGCCTTTGAAATACTGAAACCTTGGCTGGAAAGGACCCGAGCTACCAGCTCAAGCTTGAAAATGGACCTCTCTTCAAAGTTGGCTCTGTCCTGGGTTGGGGGGTGGGACTCGAGCAGATGTCCTCTGGACGGTCATTCCAACTTAAATTTTTCTATGATTCTGTGATACAGATCTGAAATTGCTGCACTGAAACTGGGGGGTGTGCCTACATGTTTTGAAGAAGCGAGTACACGGGCTGTGTAACGACAAAGCCCGTCGCTGCTTGAACTATACAGGAATGAAAGCTGAAGAGGAAAGAAGCAGCTCAAAGCTAGGCTGAGATGGAGTATTGGCTGTAACGTGACAACTTTCTCGTGGTAAGCTGTACCTTAAGCACCAGGTATGCTGCATTAAGATCCCTAAAATCCAATTGGTTTCACTGATGATGGAAAGCTCACACAATGTTTCACAATGGTGGGATAAACAAAGATAATCAGAACAGTGGAATAAAATCCTCATAAACATTCACGGCAACACTCCTTAAAAAAAAAAAGTGCCTTACGTGTTAAACAAAACACCTTATATCTCTCTAAATTTGCACACTATTTACTTTAAGGTTACAAGTTATTTTAGGAAAAATCTTGTATCAAACCCATTTCTGTCCATGACAAAAATGTCTGTTCTCTCCAAGAATTAATGGAAGCAGCTGAGAAGGAAAGATGGCTGTGAGAAAGACTGAGTAGAGGTGCAGACAACGCAGCCGTAATCTGGACCTTGCCCTCAGTTTTTGGTCTGTATAGTTGGAACTCATCTCCACTAGATGAGACACAAGATCTTTCTATAAATAGAAGAGGAAGGAATTTTTGAAAGCAATTTTACTGACTCACCTCTGCTTCTGCTCATGAGAGTGGCAGGGACACAAACAGGGTAGCTAAGCTCAAATGCATATCACTTTAAATTCCAACCTTAAGATGAGAGGTAGAAAGGTGAAGGAGTAGGGGAGGTTATAAGATATGTAATAGAGGTAGTACATCTAATAAATATTGTCAATCACACCTAAAGCTTTTTCTTACTTTGCATCACACCGTGTTAAGGCTTCTGAATCTTATAAAGTCAGTCGTCATTTAATCTTGTTCTTTTGGGCAACTTTAATAATGTTAACATTTTTTCCAGTGCATTTTTAGAAGTCATGCAGAAGAATACCAAAAAGTTTCCAAAAGTGACTAATATTACTGAATAAAAATATTCAGATATTTCTGACATTATTTTACATTACAACAGTGTATTTCATATGTGGACTGTCTCTTTGCTTCTTCAATTTTATGAATAAATACTGCACCAGTCAGGCCAGGCTTGCAGAGTGCATTTGAAATAAGTAATACTGCCTTCTCCCAGAGAAGTTCCCCACCAGAAAATCTAGACTTTTCTTTGAAATCTGCTGTACGTGAACTGGCCAGTTCAGAGTTAGTCAAGCAGTAAAATGACCCCATAAATCACACAATGATGAAGGTGGCAAGTAGAGTTCCTCTGTGGCAGGTGATAGATAAATCTGACAAAAAATGAAAATAATTTTGAAGGGTTCATGTTCTTTCTTTCTCTATATTGCTAGCTCTGGGTTATTCATCAGACCTAAACTTTGGTAAATACATCCCCGATAATATTCTTGCCCATGGCTAAAACAACTTTCCTATACAAGATGGAATAAATTGTTTGGTCAGTCATGTAAATTCAGCAAATGTAATTAACATAAGTAATACTTTTTCTAGTCTGAGCATTGGGAGAGCCCAGCCCCCATAAAGAATAATCAAATTTGTATAATTGTAAGTGCCGTTGGTACAAGCTGGTTTTACCTTTTTTATTTTGTTACTTTTTCACATCATCTGGATTAATGATATTGTGGAAAATTACAGCCCACACCATTTAAACTCAAAGCATCTACAATTCTTGATAGTGCTCATGTATTCCATTTTATTTGCTATTTGTGCACCAGCTAAACAAAAAACTACATAAAATGGAAGGTGATTATAATTCTCTTAGAACCATATATTTTCCCACTGCTGCTCTTTTGATAAATTCTATTTCCCACTCTTGTTATTGGGATCAAGTGTTTATCACGTCCAAAGACTTTTTCATTAACTAGGCCCTCAGCCTAGTAGCTTTCCCAAGCTGTGGTCACTGTATTCAGCTCAGAGCGAATTTTGGAAAGCTGGAGGTATGTATTACTTCTTTGTTTAAGATGTCTGTATGTATTTGCTTGTATTCAAATGTTGAATCAGAGTGACTTTTGATCAGCTCTTAGCTTTGTATTTGTTGCTGAGAGAGAATACAAACCAGTTCAATTTCTCACCTCAGAGCAAACGTTAAATCTGTGTACCACTTTACTGTTTCACTTACCTAATGTTTTTTCATCCCACCAAAAGATAAAACTTCTGTGCAGAAGTGCGTAACGCTTAAGCCAAGATTTTCAAACAGGAGCCTAAATCTCATTAAGTCTCCGAAGACTTTGACATACTTGACTTTTGACAATTCCAGATTTAAACAATAATATAAAGGAAATGCTTTCAAGTAAAGATGATGTTTTCAGATACAACTCAACATGGATCCGAGTTGCATTTTTGTGTTCATCTACCAGGCACCCACCCAGCAGTTCGAAAGAACGTTGACTTCACATGGATGCCACTGAGGAGTAAGTGTAATTGAGAATCTGCTCCCATATTAATTTCCTGATTTATAGAACAACAAGGCTGGAAATAACCCGAACCACCACCTTTCTGATCAAAGACTTTTAAAAGAAGGACTGTGCCCAGAAGCCAATACCCAGCTGTACCTCAGTGACTCTGATATTTCACTGATGGCTTGAGATGCTGGCAGAGTCAATAAAATTCTTAAACATATTGACCCTTGCAAGGTCTCAATGCTTTGAAGTGCATTTCAGCAGTCCAGCAACTAGCTTAAGCTTTTATATTGCTACATTTCAATCCTTTCAGATTTTTAGATTTTTGATGTTTTTAGAAAGAGTGATTTGAAATTATTTATCACCAGGCTTTGATCTTCTTTGAGAGTTCCAGGTATACAAAATACCTTTTTTTTTCCCTACCAACAAGTTTGTTCTGGGTTAATATAAGATTACTACAAGTCAGTTGAGCATTCATTAAAGAAAAGGAGATTTAGAACAGTCAGTCACGGGTGTCACATTTGCAAATAGACACACAAACTGGGGACGTGTCTGCTTGTATGGCAAGTCTGCCAGTCCTAAAACAATGCCACTTGTGCCTGAACAGCTACCTCTCTTCGACCTTCAGATTACATCAAGAAGAGGTAGGACCTAACTGAACTTTTCCCAAAAGTTCATTTCTAATAAGCCATTCATGAATATAAAAGTGATGGTCTTCACCAGAGCCTCAACCATGGAGTTATAAAATCTTTTACTGCTAAAGCAGAAACGTTGATCACCCATCCAAGTTTCTGCCTATGACTTCGTGTACTTTCAACAACATCTGACAAAATGAGGACAAGAAACATCAGCTCTAGGAAAGCTCAGAAGAATGACATATTATCTATTTACAAGACAATTTTTAGCATTTTCTAACATGGATGTGACTAAATTTCATTCAGATAATTCTTTTACACTCACATTTCCACTCATTGTCATTTTTCTATTGCAACTTGATGATGTATTTAGTTACTAAAAACCATCCTAAGAGAAATACAAATAGAAACCAGAAAAAAAAAGTATTTTTCTCTTTTTTCTAATGAACAGTAAGATCCCAGTAGGTTTTCTAGACATTAGAATAGTTCTGTATATCAGTATAACAAAATTTACTTCGCTTGTGTCAAGCAAAGTACTTAGACCTAAATTTTCCATGCATGCCTTTCTAAAATGCTCAAGAACTACAAAAGAGTCAAGAAAACAAACTGAGAATTCTGGTTTTTTTACAGTTGATTTCTTTAAACAGTGGGATGTGTAGAAAATTTTTACATTTTTATATGGTACCCAGACGGTTTGATAACCATGGTGAGGAAAAAGAGGACAACAAAGCCAGAAAGATAATGAACTGAGAGATTAAGTTGTATAAGGCTTCAGAGGGACTGTTTCTCAAAATAGGCTTTTAGCAAAAGTCTAAGCTTTCAAAATTTTATATTCATAAAAAAAAAGTTACCAAAATCTAATTAGGAAGGGTATAACCTGATTTCTGTGAAGAACAAAACTGAATGATGTCACAAGGGAAAGAACCTCCAGAGATGTATTTTAAAGAGCTTCTCTCAGAAACATTAAAAAGGATAGAGGTTAAAATTAGAGCTAAATAAAATGTTCGTAGCAAGACTAAAAGGCCAGGAAGAGTTAAAAAAAAAGTTGGGAAAATGCGTAGACCTATCTTAGGCACTGATTTCCAGAACCAGGCTTTATTTACTGGTACATCCTCTCTCACCATTGCATAAAAGTGACTTTCTGTAACGAAGTATAACAAAGGGTTGATGCCAGTATCTTGCACAGATCTTCTCACTACCATCAGTAAAGTTAAAATAAGCAAAATGGAATCAATTTCTCTCCAAACTAATTTCTTTCTCTAATCTTAAACATTTTAGCCATTTGCCTTTGTCAATATTAAGTTAAATGATTTTTGCAGAGTAGTTAAGTTATATGAATATTAAGTTAAATGAAGTTTGCAGAGATAAGTAAGGATGTCACCCCATTTTTTTTTCAGTTTTTAGAAAATATGACAATTTTTAAATTATTTTCCAAATATGTTTGTGTAGAGGCTTTTCTTTTTTAAAGACCTGCACTTAGCCATACTTCTATAATAAGCATTTAGGAAAGAAAAGCAACACTGGAATTCCCATTGGACTGATATTCTCAACTGCCATGAAACTTTTCCATCTTATAGGGTCTCTTATTATGTGATTGCTCCTCAGATTTTTGCTACTCCTGATGTTCCAGCTGAGGCTGGAGATGGGGCCAACTGCTCTTCTGGCTTTTTACCAAGGCAGGGCACCTCACCACAACCCAGAAGCAAGTTGACATCTGTCAACTGTCACATACTCTTCTCAAGGGGTTGTCTCCACAGAAAATACTTGCTCCCCACATATTTTATTCTTTTTTCAGCTCTCAGTAAATATACCGGGAAATTAACAGATGGAATGAATGCATCACCTAATTATAGTATTAATATTATGCAAGCACATAAGAACCAGCCATGGTGTGCATGGAGATAAGGCTGAGGAAACGCAGTCTTCAGCAAAGAGCGAGCAGGAGATGTCTTTAGACATTACTTATCATAATCCAAAGACATGACTGTTTAAAATGCATATAATGTGAAAGATAGCACCATATCATAGCTACATACAAAGGGCTCATAGGTCAGATACACTGATTCATCTGCAGTTGATTACTTAAAATAAACGGGGGGGTTGTGGCTGTTCAGTGGGGTTCCTGAGGCACAGCAGCCTAGCAGAGGTTATAGCATTTGAATATGGAGATTTGATGCAGAACCGTTACAAAGGCACAGGAGCTCACATACAGGGATGAAAGCATGAAGCATGGGGTCTTCAGACCCCATCATGGATGTGTTTGTGCATACAGGGAGCTTGAATTTCAGTCCATGCATATGCATAACTTTTTGCTTGCCACCGAGTGTTGGAAAGGAAAAATTGCAAAAGCGATTAAGTGAGAGGCTTTCCTTAAATTTACTAAAATTCAGGGTCAAACATCCTATATTCCAGCTCCCTTACTCTCAAGAACAGAATGACTAGGTTTGTAGTATTAGGAAGAAACGTAGATGCTTTAGGAATGTCTGTAACCATATATGCTATCCACATGTTAACAAAGCTCCTAGCCATCCATACCTTCTATTTGCCATGTGCTTGGTGCTATGCAGGAGCAACTGGAGGCCTATTTAGCCACTCTTTGAACAGGTTCCCCTGCCAGCGACTCTGATTGTCATTTATTTCCCAATGCTTTTTAATAAGCTGTGCAGGACCGAGGCATTAACACATTGCATCTGCTGGCCAAGAATTGCAAGGGATGCCAAGCGCCAAGTCTGAGCTCAACTGCATCTTCCGCTAAAGTAGAGAGGCCAGCTTTACTGGAAGCTGATTTATTGTCACTAGGCAAAGATACAGATCAGGCGATTCTCTCCGCAATCTGAGCCATCTCATCTGGGGTAACCACAGAACCCTGGAGAAAGGGAAATGTGCCTGAACAATGTACCTCTAAATCCCAGTAGCCCAAGGCTTGTAACAGGTAATACTGCACTCACTTCCTTTCATTGCATGTTTTCTCCCTTTACTGACTGATATCAGAAAGAACCTGATTTACCCCCTCTTCATCATACACTTCAATGTAGTGAATTCTTGATAGTGGACCAAATCTACTCCCCTCCATTCTGTCACCAGTGGGGGTATAACCCAGAGCATCTGATCCATGCTGAATCTGTTGAATAGAAAGCTTGAGTGGGGATATAAAAATCACCATATGGGATAAGTTGTGATATGGAAATCCTTGTGAGTACATGAAATTTAAAATAACCTGGAGAGTTATAATCTGGTTATTTTCCTCACTAAATGCTTGAAGCAAAGTTAATTGGCCTCTCTAAATAGTTTGGCAATACAATTTTGTAGTCCTCAAATGTACAGGCAAACATTTACTGGAGAGATTATATTTACCAATAGATGCTTAGTATTTACTGGTGTACGCAGAAGTCCTCAGGAAAGCCCATCAGCTCTTAATCTTTGACATTCTAACAAAAACATTTCCTGCAAAAACTAAAGCAAACCAAACATTATATTCTAAAGGAGAGACAAAAGGTGGCATATACAGCGTGGAGGAAGTTAAAACTAGAAATAACACCAGAATCACTAAGTCCCTGCTTCCAAAATCCAGGCAGCAAGATAGAGGCAGCAGGCATGCGAGCTGTTAAACACCCTGTAGAGTCACACCCTCACTGCTTATGATCAGACTTGGCCCAAGTATTCTGGGACAAGTTTTTATTTTCTTACAATACTGCATATTCAGGTCAACCAAAATTGTTTGCAAAATTGATGCACTAGGTCCCAAGTCTTCTGACATCCTAGAGGAACATTGTCATTTACAAAATACTGAAATCGACCATTTTGATTTCTGTTTACATTAAATATACTTTCTGAAGAAATGCATCAGATGCACACCAGATAATTTAGTTGGCCTGGCTGGCCAGATATAGCCAGTCTATTTGTAATTAAAAGATCCATTAAACACTTAAGCAGTTTTCAATTTCTTTACTTGTCTTAGAAATACTTTTTCAAATAAACTACTTAAATGCAGGAATGGATACAATATCCATCTGAGATTTAAAATAATAGATTGTACCCAAATATATCAAAACAAAGTGATACACTACAGCACTTTTGCCACCACTATTTTTATTGCTTTCTGATATCTTGGATGCTAATTCTGTATTCTTCTCATGATTATGTCTGTGTGTGTGTATATCTGCAACTGAGATATTCTGCTGTGAGAATTGCAGTGATTTATCTTTCCTTCTTCCGTGACATGATGAGGAATACAAAAGTCTTACAATTTTTCTTCAGAAAACAATTTTACTTGGGCCTCCAACAATCAGTTAAAGTTTTCTTTTATGGTCTAATTTACATTTCACCTTCAACAACAGAGGCTTATGAGTGAGGGTTTTTTGCATAAGCATACAGATAACTTAGAGACTTCTGTAATACAGAGTAAAGACTCTTCGGTTAGGGAATGGGCTCTATCTTATTAATGCTCTATGTTGCATTCTGCCTGCATGCAAAAAAATGTACTTGCTGCCTTCTCATTGTAATAGCCACTTAAGAACAAAAGAAACTAATTAAAAATATGAAAAATGGTACTTTTTATAGCCTTCAGAACTATTTTCATGAGCTGCACAGTGACTCACCGATCTAAACTCTCAAGGGGCATACAGGCTTTATGTCAAGTACTGCAAACCCTAACTTTTAGTACCTGCTGCAGAAAGGAATCTGTAGTCCTGTATTAGATACTTTGACCTCGGTTTACAGTGCCCCAACAAAATTTAGGTGCTAAGCATTGCAGAGCCAACACTTTGAGCAGAGATTCATCTACGTCAAGTAAGCTGAGGTCCAAGCTGCCCCTGAAACAGTAAAATCTGGATGTGAGGAGTACCCCTCTTACCAAGGGGATTATGACCAGAGAAGAGCATTATGAGACCTTACTTTTATCTGCCAGCACCCCGTGAACAAAAGGTTAAGGCTCTCAGATATGAAGCCGCAGGAATTTAATTTTGTCTGATCTGGAGAACATTCACTTGTAACCATACACCTTGGATCAGCTGGATTACAAATTCATAGTACATATACACTGTTAAAGAATGGCTTTCCAAAGCTTGAGGTTAAAAACCCAAACCAACCCGTCTCAGCTGCATCAATATTAGACTCCCCTTCTCCAAGCTGTCCTAAGAATGACGCTTTATCCACAGCGTTTCAGATGCACAGATGGCACTTTCTCTCCTATGCACATCAGACTTTATCATCACTTTTTCCCAGCCTAAGATACTGTATTTGCATATCCTGATTTGCACACAGGAAGACCCAGGGACCTATAGAATGACTCAGACTAATGGATTACAAGTCACAAAGGGAAGGAAAGGGTAAAAATTGACACCTCTGTCCTTGTTTTTCCACCTCCAGCTCACTTTGGGTCCTGAGGCAAAGGAACAGATGCTCTTCACTGACTCATCCTTCCCTTTGCCAAACAGCTGGGATAAAAGAGAGGCAAATTACATCTCTCCTCAGATGACAGGGAAAGGAAGAGGAAAACTGTTCCATGACTTCCCTTGACACATTATGAACTGGAAATCTGAAATTCTGTGTCCCAGACCAGCATTAGAAAATGGTTGAGTCCTAACAGTCTCCTCTATTCTGTAGTTTATTCCAGCTCTATCATTTTCCACAAGGAGTCAAAGCATCCAGACATTAAAACCATGTTCTAGTTTCATAGAAAAGAAGCTTGCAGACATTTCCAGAGGAATAGCAAAAATAAAATCTATTTCCCAGACATTTTTGAAGGTGTTTGAAGGAGACATTAATGCATCCTTGGTTGATATATTGGGTCACAGTATGAAATAGCAAATTAATTCTGTATCAGAAAATACTTCTGCTTAGATTAATCCCTTTTCATGTAATGTTTACCAAGAAAGATTAAGACCTTTGGAAATATTTGTACTTTGTTTAGACATAGCAGATCATTAGCTACTTTATTAGCCAACACTAGAGAAGGGGGCTGTAAAAAATATCATGTTGTTACCTGGACATAATACAAGGGAAAAACAAATCAAATTTTCTGAGATTCTTTTGTAATAATTCATATATTTTCCCACTTAGTTTGCATAATTTTATCTTTTTCCTCCTCTGTTCCTCAGATGTTTAGATAATAAATAAAAATAATAGTGTCCTCTGTAAACCCAGCAAGGTTCCACATCTTTTTTTTTTTTTTTTTCCTCAAAATCAGCTAAGAGAAGGTGGCAAAAGTGGATTTTTTTTGTGTCACTCCATGGCAGCCAATGAAAGATTATTTATTATCGGATTAAAATACAGGAAAGTTCAGCCCTGTTGCCTTCGATAAAAGCAAGTAACACTTTGAAGATCTTACAATCCAAACAGACAAATGGCTGAACACGTTTACAGACAGAGAAGTGGAAGGCAGAGGCACTTTGAGGTTAAAGAGAGGTCTAAAATAACCTTCAGTGCAGCCCACTCCAAGACTCCCACGCTTTCTAACTCCACAGATGGCCCAGGACCTTCCACACGAGAGTCCATTTCCCAGTACGAGCAGTAGTATGTTAGAGACCAGGGAGCTATTACTGGAAGTCCTCGCTGGATACATCTGACCTATAGATACTATGGTGATGAGTGGATTGCATGGATGTATCCATAAGATAACACAGAATAGAAAAAAAGGGAGACATAAGTCAAGCAAACAGTTCTTAGAGACATTACACAACCATTAGAAGCACCCATCTCTCCAGTTTTGGACAGGATCTCACCATTCATGGAATGAAAAGCCCAGATTTCCATGAAGAGCAAACTCTTTTTTTTCCCCATCAGAAAGAGTTAATCCAAACACTACTGTAGTATAAGAAAAATTTCACTAAAAAAAACAACCCACCCCTTCTAGAGGAAATTCTTCAACCAGCTAAATGAGCTGTGCATTGAGCAGAACTCCCCCCAGCCTACCTGTAGTTGCCTTCCTTACAGACCTCTAATAAGCAACTTAATACTTTGCAACTTCTGTCTCCTTTGTGTCCCAGGTCCCTCTAGAATCTCTCCAGATCTTTAGCATTATATTGGTCATGGATCATTTTAACAGTGTTGTTCACGGCTTTCCCTGCTATATAAATGGAATACCGTCTCCAATGCGTCTAGTGATATAGAGTTGAATTTTCTTTATTCTTATGCCTTACTTGTCTCAAAATGAAGAACTGCTTGATTTCAGATGTTTCTCTGCATTCCCTCCATCCTCTGTGTTTCGTTTTCTGTGAAGCATTGCCCCTGCCTCCCAAGCAGAAGGTCTACTTTTAACTCTGCATCCGTATCTTGAAGTTTCAGCACCATCTTTCTAAATACAGCTGTTATTAGTAAAGGATAACTGGTACAGAAAGCAAGTATTCTGCTATTGTTACCATAAATCCAGCTCCATGGGGTTTGCTCTAAGTAAGAATGGTTTGGCTCGTTTGGCTTTAATCCCTCAATGTGTCATTTTCTCCATCTTTAAGCAGGATGCGGGAAGGGCAATAACTGGTGGTTCAGAAATAAAGAGGACTAACTCTAAACCATATCACTACTGTGTAATATATTATGCCTGAGCCCTGGCTACAGGATTTTTCTTTCATAAATAATGATAATACCTAGCTCTGATGCAACATTTTGCACCAATAGAGTTCAAAGTGATTTATAAAAAAGCAAATAACATATGAGGCTAACTCTGCTAGTTTGCTTAAAGGAAAGGTTACCTTAAAATATAATAGTAAAATACAAATTAAAATTACGCCACTGAATTTTCACACTTTTCCAGGCTCCTAGAAGTTATATATCAGTGTGACTAGGATTTTATGAAAGCTCCAGAAGCCAGCTTTCTGCAGCTAGGAAGGGCACAGCTAGCAGAGGAAACCATTCACAAGTGCAATTCTTACAAGCTATTTCTGGAATTTGCCCCTCCATCCCTGAAATTTCTTCTTATATTTCATCTTATGTGAGCAATCGAGCATATCTGCCTGGAGGAAATTTAAGGGACAAAAGCATACATACTCTTCTCTGTGGCACCCAGATCCTGACTGGGAGAAAAAGAAACTGCCATGAACACTTTGCAAGAAAGGGACTGTAATTAGCACTATGGCTGATAGACCCAGAATTAACCTGTTAAAAAAAAATAAAATAGAAAAGAAACAGCAGCAATATAAAGAGACTAACTACTGCTTTTCTAAGTAAAAAGGATGTCTCAAAGAGCTAACTGTGCTATCGGGAGTCTTTGCAAGTGTAATCAGGGATTTATCAAAGCTTTTATCTTTAACATTTAAAGAGAAGGAAGAGGTGGATGAAAGGAAAAACACCGACGAGCTGTTGAACACTATGGCAGGACCAGAATGGAAGGAAAAGAAGAATTAATGAACAACTATGGTAGCATAGAGAAGCAACCTCTAAAAGTAATCATGTGAACTCCGGGAGCTCAAGACAATTGTGATCAGATTCAGGTGAAGGGGTGGGAATTACAGAGCAGCCTTCGGGGAGAAAAATAAAAAGGTTCAAGATGAAATGAAAGCACGTGATTGTGAAAATGACATTCGGACTTGGGGTAGGGTCAAGGGACGGAGCGTAGCCCAGGTCTCCTCTGCCTCAGTAGGTCACAGCCCTCTCCTATCTGGTGGCATACCAGGAGGTCCCGGGATGTAGAAGAGACAGCCATGAAAGCGATAGTAAAATAAGTGCGCCCAGATCTTGCTAGCATGTCCCGTCCATCTTGTTCCGCTTTTAATGTCTGTCAGCGTTTTCCCCACCCGTTTCTCTTTGACCTGTGGCTGCAAAGTCTGTGTCATTCAATGAACAAACAAGTACTTCAGAAACAAAAAACAATTAGGATGACTAATTACCAGCTTCCTCCAGGCCATAAAGGTGTCTCTACTTCATTAATTTGCCACTCTCAGGATTTTGCATGCATTAATTAATACATTTATGATACCCTCCAGTTCCTACCTGGGTTTCATTACACCCTTGTAGATCCTCACGGACCTACCGTCAAATTAAACTGATTCCACCCAGCCTGAAAGAAACAGGGTGAAGCGAAGGGTGAGAAGTGTGAAGGATGAACCGAGGAAGAATCATCCTTTTGCTTTACTTCTGCTTTTTTCTAGAAAGGAGTAATGGAGACGAATGTTCAGAAGAGATCCATCAGAAATTGGGAGTAACAGAAGTTAAATAAGGTTAAATTTCAAGATTATGGACCTTGAACAGCTTTTCCGAGATTAAATCCTCTTTCATTTTCAGTATTTAAAAGTGAGCTAGTCTTCATTGTAAGTCATGAGACAGCCTTAGCATGAAGCACTGCCTAGCTAATCACCACAGAATCCTGCTTATTAGCAGAACGCCAAGTTCAAATTCACATGAAAAAGTCAGGACTTTTACCCATATACAGCTTAATATAAAAGCTGCTGACAATAAAATGAAGTTTCATTATTAGCAAACTTGGGCATCTTCCAAGGAGGGAAAGAAAATTAAACTTTAACAAGATAGGTAGAAGTGCACTGTTTTTATTATAGAACACAGATCACTATAGAAATACTTTTTCCTTTTGATACCTCTCTCTGATCTAGACATCCTTGATATCAAGATTAAATTGTTGGGCTGTAAAACAACGTTCCCCCTCCCATTTATTTACATCCCCTTTTTCTCTTGTAAACACTTTTTATCTTTTCAAATAGCCTATTTGAAGTGTTTGTGTTCAGCTGTTGTGGGAGTTACTGTTTGAGATAGCAAATAGCTAAAGAAAATATTTTCTTGAAAAGCACAGAAACAGACAAAAGAAATCAGACCCTTCACAAATAATGATTTAATAAAAATTATGTATTTTGGCCATAACCTCTGGAAATAGATTGCGTCTCCATTTTCTGTACTGTACAGGCTAAACATATCATCACACCTAATTATTAATTAATAACAGTTCAGTGAGCAACCTCAGTGTCAATTTTTCTACGTACTTGCAGAGACTACCAAATTTGTTATTCAGTCCATGCACATCCTGCAGTATTATGAGATCATGATTACCCGATTTTCCTCCCATTTACTTTTGGTTTTATCCTAAGTGAATATTTTTAGGCTAATCAGTATCTGTTGAATCAAAGCAGCAATTCCCTCTCATCAGTTCATGTAAGCCTTCACTTTCAGCATTTAACCATGCATATCAGAACCACCACCTATATTTAATATAAATTCAGGAATATTTGCCATATGAGGACAGAATATGCTGAGAAATTTTTTTTTAAATGCATGCAGTATTCAGCAACAAAAGCACAGAACACCACAGTATATATTACTAAATATTGAAAAAAAAAGTTACAGAAAAGGATGCTCTCTTACATTGCCATTTATAAAAAAGTTCATTTATTAGCCATCAGAGATTAATGACATTCAGTGGGAAGGATGAATAGACACAGTGTAAGTCCCCATCGTCATAGGATGTGCTGAGCAGGTGGTAAGTCTGAAGGCATTAGAACTGTTCTCTTAATCATGTAAGTTATAAATAGTCCCCAAATTTCACTGAAGGGAGGCTTGGTAAGGTAAGGCAAATTAGACCGGGAGCTTAGGTCACGTAATATTTTGGTGCTGTGACGCTTTTAAGTTCAAGTAGAAGAATATTTTTAACGCGTGCATCATTGCTGAGAATTGTATTTCTCCTATGAACGATACAACCAAGATAGAAAATATGTTCCTTTTTTAAATTTATAACTTTTGGTCTATAAACCCTTGGGAATATTATAATGAAAATTGAAATATTTTGGCTGAAAAACCTTTTTGTTCAAAATCCATCCTGATGGAAATTTATTTGCAAGTTTGTTTTGACTGGCATGCATCGCAGAGAAATTTGAGATAACCCCTGTAGAGATGGAAACTCTCAAAACCCGGGAGTACTTTGCTAATACCAAAATGCAATCAACCAATTTAATTAATTGCTGAAGCTGAGTGAAGTAAAACACGGTGCAGAACCAACGTAACTCGTGAAAAGCCGTTTGCATAGCTGGATTGCCACACAAGACTGAACCAGAAGGGTGAGTTGGCAGACGGAGAGCTGAGATACCCCTCTGCTGTGGGCAAAGAAAATCAGTACAGCTGGCAACCGAATAGGTCTTGGAATTCGTTAACAAAATACCAACTTTTGTGCTCTCAAGGTAGTTGCTCACTACCTGGAGAAAGCACGTGAAGGAGGGCTGTCAGCAAAGCATGCGGAGACCACAGCCACTTCTCCCTACCTGTAACGACAACAAAATTCAGTTCTTACTTACCCGAGATGTCTACCCGCTTCTGTCAGGTCCCTCAAAGCTAGGCTGTAATTACAGAACTGCTGCTACTAAGAGTATGTTTAAATAATGCCTGAAATTCACATATACACAGATGTTGAGGATACAGAGATATACTTTGCATATACAGAGGAGAAGATACAGACCTAAGTTAAAAAATGAGCTGTCTAGCACTGTAAACCTTTGAATGCAGCCAAACAATTGTCAAAAATGGAAGAAAAAAAAAATCATTGTTTGGAAGCTGATTTGTAAGGCTTTGAGCATAGCTAGATTTCAGAAAATACAGAAAAATGTCACAGAACTGGACTCATGGGGGGCTGTTGACCCCATTTATCTGAGGAATCAAACCCAACTATATGACAGGGTGATTCAGAGATCTGCATCTCTCGGTCTCCCATCTCCACACTTTGGCATCTAAAGGTTTATTCCATAAAACCCACAGAAACTGAAGAAGATTTGTTTCTGTTGTCTTGCAGCTGTTCAGACTTAAAAGGCTCCACATAAACAATTAAACCTTACGATATTTATACAAGATGAAACCACTCAAAGTTTTGGTATTAACTTGTCCCTTCTCTGCAGATTGTAATTTTTCAGCAGCAGCTTCTTACGGCACAATTGAGTTGGTGGCAGCTCTGACTGGAGAGATCCTGAGATGAACGATAGCGTTAGCCCTGTGGTAAATCTCAAGGTTTTTGTGCTGAGCTGGTGGAATTAGTACGGTAAATTGCAAGTGATGGATGTAAATAATCCGAGGAATCCCAGCCTGGAGCATTAACTGCCTGTGAATTTGCTGAGTGTTTCTGCCTATGGAGATCCTTTACAGAGCACAAGGCTGAGGAGCTGTGGGCTGTATTCCACATTTAGCCACCGACTCGCTGCATGGCCTCAGGTGAGTCTGTCCACTTTTCCGTACCTCAATTTCAGCCTTGATCCTGTCAAATTAGTAAATTAACAAAAGGGCCTTCCCCCTCCACAATATAAATCAATGAAGTCCTTTCTCACATGTGGTCTTCATTATACATTACATAAATATTCATAATAAATGTTTCCCATTCACTGGTTAGCTTCCTACTCCATAAACTTGTTTTAATATTGGGGTTTTTTCTTAGTCTGTTTAAAGACCAAGATAACGACAGCATAAACAGAAGCACTTTCAGAGCAAAAAAATGTGGGGCTATTATCTGAACGCTTTCCATTTTCCCTTTCATTAACCTTCTGTGATACAAAGCTGCTTCTAAGTCACTTTGTGTGATTTACTGGTGAGACAGAAATGCACTCTCTTCCAATCACTATCCATGTTTTCAGATAGAAGTACTAGTATCCAGACAAATATGCCTACGCGCCCAAATGTCTTTCAGCATTAGGAATTGTGTGGGGACATTTGCTGCAGAAATTCAACCCTGGCAGAAGAATCAGGCCAGGGATGTTCCCCATCAACCTTGCTGGGATGCCAAAACTGACCCTCTGGTCAATGCTGTGGTACCCAGCTATGACGGTCCTCAGTCTCCTATGTGAATTTGGTGTGTTAACTACCTACAACTCCATTTTTTCTAGTTTCAAGTAACACATTTACCAAGCAAGTCTGTGTTGGAGCTGACGGAGATTGCTGTTGACAGACTTGTAGCAACTGCCATGGGCTGGATGGAAACATGACAAGCCCAAACATCTTTGAAAAGCTCAGGGTAGTCTGGATTTAAGCCCTGGCCGTTAGGTTCTGATCTCAGACTTCTTGTTATGGTCTTTCTTTTAGGACAGCCTGGATCTTACAAATTAAAAAGTCCAGCGGGCATCAAGCCTCTCTGCCTTTAGCAATGGATCTGGCAGCACACGGAGATCTAATCGCAGTGTTTGGACCACAGCATACGTGTCCTTGAAAAATCACTTGAAGAGCTACATTCTGACTCCACTGCAGCTGCTCATACCCACAACCTTCTATACTTCAAGAAGGTGCAAGAACATGGAAAAAATACAAGGTCTGATTTGATTCTGGGAACAGCATTGGTGTCTGGACTAAAGCTCTGCAAGTTCCTCTTATCTCCCTTACACAGAAGTAGCACAGCCTCTGCAGGTTGGAAAAAATCAGAATGATACTCCCATTTGTGGGCTTATTGATGTATTTGAGTAAATTCCTGGAAATCTCATTCCATTTCAAATGTGCTGGTGAATATATTATTCATACCACCAAACTTTATTTTGCAAGTAACCTTTTGTCCATGTCATGGGTTTTAAATTTTTAATCAGATTACCTGGTACAAAGCTACAACTCAGTTTAAGGTGACAGAAGGTAAGGTTGGTTCAGTCTTTCAAACACAAATGAAGATGGAATCTACATTTGCAACACAAACCCAAAGCCCACCCAGTTATTCTGAGCCACTCCAAATTTCCTATCAACTTCTATTGAAGTTTCAGGATTTGGCTGTTCCTCATCACTTCTTTCAAGATGAACTTGTAGGTGCAAGGCTTTGAATCACATTACTACCTTATTATAAAGGTAGTAAAAAGCTTCATGTGCAGAGCTTCGCACTACAGAGGTTATTAAGATAAAGCCATAGGAGACAAACTGTAGAAGCTGTTAAAACTGTTTACATCCAACTACAATAATTCACATCACACAACTGATGACATGAAATGCTTTTGCCTTCCTAAACGATGGATTTAAAAAAAAAAAAAATTGTTAGGTTTAACTATACAAGAACTACACTTCTCTTAGATAATGCTGAAAGAGAACAGAACCTTTTAAAATTTCTGTATATCCAAGAGAGCAAAAGAATGAGAACTGACATCTGAAAAAAAACAAGTGAGACTACATGAGACTAAAACTTGGTGAAGTTTAAAAAAAAATAGTAAATTTCAAATAAAATATTAGAAAATATTCCTAATTCCAGTATCTCTCATATTGGAAAACTTTCCCAAGGAAAACAGTACAGTCTTTGTTCTGCTAGCAGGACGGACAAAGTTAACTATTTAATGCAGACCTTTTACAAACAGTAAGAAATTAAAGGTGAAAAACTATTACTTTAAGTTCATATTTTCAATAGCCTGAAAATTGAAGGTTCATCTGTCTGTTTTGTACTGGAGTCCCTATCTGCATGTTCAAAAGAGCTGAGAAGGATTTAACTGTCTTTTTGAATATAAGCATGTCATTAGAAGCAAAATTATCCATTTAGATCATGTAAGCAAAGGGTTGCAAGAGCATAAACCATGCACTCACAAGAACTTCAGGTGCATTTTAAAGCTCCATTATGAAACTGGCTTTCAGCACCTTGTCATTTCCCTTTTCCAATTTTAAATATGTTCTTGTAGAATATTAAAGATGTCTGTGTTTATTTTGGACTAAGTGCATTAGCTTGAGATACTCTTGGACTTGCTGGGCAAATTGTCATAGCTCACTTGATACCACTTCTGTGAACTACGTTATGATGGTTTAGGGCTCTCCCTAACACCATTTTCCCCACACAACTGTTTCCTCATTTTATGATAATAGCTCAATATTCCTTAAGTCCAACTTCTCCTTGTCCAGTGTATGTATTAAAGCATCGAGATCTTTATAATTACCATTATTGGCAATGGGAAAGGATTAAGCCAGTATAAGACTAATTATCTAGTGCATTTATGTAAAATTTTAATTTTATGTTCATCTGTGTTTAGTTCCTTTTATAAAGTTCCCAGTAAGCTCATAACTTTTTATGCGTTCTTTCTTCTCTAGAAGAAAGAAACATTCATCCTTCTTGGAGTTGCTTTTAAATCCTAATACTGAAAGCTCATATTTTCACATGGGCTACTGCCTTATTGGTCTGTTGTTCCGTGGCAATTCTTTATTGAGCCCTACTGGCACCGAAAACATCAGGAAAACTTGCTTTAAAGAAACCTCGAGAGTGCTAAGCAATCAGACTGTCTGCCAGTAAACCCGACACACCTCCCACTGGGGCTTGTGCTCTTGCTCTTCCTCAGCTATGCATGGACCTAAAGCCAAAGTTGTCATGCATTTTTATCATAATCAAAGCAGCCTCAGGGCTTAGGCTGATTGAAATCAAATGTTGGCTGGTGTCCGCTTTGGCTGAAGAGCTTCTCCAGGCTTCATCCTTAGAGTCAAGGTCACTTCTCTGCCCCGAGAGACACCGTTACTCCTCCAAAAAGGACAACACAAACTGGAGGGAGCCTGCTACATGGACAACTTTGTAGTTTAAAAGCCAGTAGGCTTGGCTCATGGGCCTTAAGATTGCCCTATCCAAGTTTTATCACTATGAAGGAGAAAAAATCCCACGTATTTGCTTTGTTACCCAGTATTTTATCCTTTAGTGAGATAAGCCACACACGCAACGCTTGACAGTCAGCGCGGACTTCACAATTGACTGTATTAGACTAATAACATCAACAAACATTTTGCATACGGACTGTTAAACCAAGATAACTTTTCTTTGGGGTGGATGCTTTCTTTATCCAGTCATCATTCATCACCTGCATCAGAAACACATTCCTGTGAACGACTGCTCTGTTCACGCACAGAGCACCAAGGGGCAGCACCTCCCCTTTGCTCAATGCTGGTTAGGAACGAGATTGGGAATTTGCAAGAATACTGCCTGCATGGAGGGGGCGTTGGTTTTGTCAGCTCAGTGCTGTGCAATTCCTTATATTCGAGTTGATGCTTTGCCAACCACAGTCAATAAGTCATTTTTAGAGAGCTTGTAGATAATGAGATTAATGAGTTGACGCTCCTCAAACACATGATTTGCAGTAAGCCTTTCTGCTCATTTCTTTATTGACTGGCACAGTAATGATATCTATTAAACCTCACTCAACCGTCAGGTAATACAAACATATTCTTCAGCTGGATGCAGTCAGAAAGGCCAGGCACACTATTGCTGCAGTACATATATTTTCTGAGACAATTAGCAACCTCAAGTTGGTATTAATCAGGAAGAAATTGGACTCTAACAAAGGACCAAATTATCTCTCACTGGAGCTCTCTGAGGTATGATGTCCACATAAGGATTTTTTTTGTAGGGGTTCATCTAACCCTTTATTTTTCTATTGATAATGAGACAAGTCAGTCAATCCTCAGGGTAAAAATCCTGGTTGCTTTGGAGAACCACCTTGACAAGCAGGAGAAATAGAAACTGCAAGTGCCTTATGCAAAGCACCTTATTCACCTCAGCCCAGCCCAACAGCTGGAATTCAGGCTTTTAGCATAGAAACATCTGTCCATCTCCTTTGGAGATGCCTGAATAACACAGCTAGCAGAAGCAAAGCAAATTAACAAAAACAGCTTGAGCAGAAGATTGTAGAAGTAGCAGGATGGTATTTAAAGCCTCAGAAGAATAGAAGGCAAGAGCAGTAAACAGCAGAAGATGCAAGTACCCTGCACCTGTGAGCTACAGATACTAGCACATCTAGTCAGAAGAAAACTTGTTGCTGACAATATCTGGGTTTGAGGCATTTGCTGTTTTAATGGTATTCAGTTAATTCACGAAGAGGAGTTTAAAAAAATGAAATTCTGTTCCAGGAGTTTGAGGAGCCATGCACTCACATGAAGCATACAATATACGTGCTTTAAAGGGAGCTAAAAAAACACTGATATTTTCTTTGGTTTCACCCACTGGACTGAATGGAAAAAAATCTTACAACTTTAGCCAAGCAAGCCTTTTCTGGGACCTTACTGTGACTGGTAAGAGAAATGAGAAAAACCACGCAGAAATGCAATTGGCCCAGAATTAGCCCCTGACAAGGCAATTAGCACCTGCAAGGCAAAGGGACCCAGTCAGTCTCAGCAGATTGAGGACTATAAATGCAATAGAAAAATCAAAATTACTTAGTGTAGAGCTCTAAGCTAAACAGGCACACAGGGGAAAGAGCTCATTAATAACAGCAGAAAGAACGACAACAAAAAAAAGCAGCAATTGACAGCACTAGAAAAGTAGAAATCCAAGAAGTTGACAAGAGGGTCAGGCAAAGCACAGATCCCTGAAACAGAAAAAACGCTGCATAGCTGCCTATCAAAAGGGTTAATGAAAACATTAACTTCTTCCGCCAGTTTCTGCAAAGCTGCAAGGCAAAAAGCATCTGCTATGTTGTAAAGCAGCAGACAGAGCAATAGTTAGCTAAATTGTAGAAAGTGAGATTGGGGTTGGGGGCACTTATTTTAGAGGAAACCAATAAAACAGGGATACTGCTCTGTAATGAATGTGACATTTTTGGTGAAAAGCAACAAACTGTTCATACAAGTGATTATCAGCTGGAGAATAGATGTGTCCTGTCTGCGTGATGGTGTTGGATGCTGGTACATGTGCCAGGATGGGGCCAGATGCCTCAGGCAAGAGAAAGCAACCAGCTGGACCCTGGAGAGCAAGCTCTTGCTAAAACACGGGACCTAAAAACATATTGCAGGGGACGTTTAGTAAAATATGTTGACTGCTATGTGGGTGAAAAGGGTGAATTAATTAGAAAAGCAGGGGAATAAAGCATCCAATACAGAGGTTAAGGATGGATTCCTAGAGCAGGCAGAGATCAGAGCTGAAAGGATCTGTGTGGTCCATGAACCGTATAAGCCTCGGCTCTCCTGCTGCGGTGTGTTATCTGGTTATAAGGAAAGAGCACTTAATCCTTTACTTATAGATCCAGCAGCTGCTGATAAGCAGAGGAACACATCCTGCTGCCTACAAAGGCAAAAATTCTGAGTGGGAATGAAAATATTTAAATGCTGCACATCATTGGGGTTATGGATGGTATCCCTAAAAATAATTTTTAAAAAAATATAGTAGTAGCTATTTGAGCTATGCTTTACACCCCAGACACTCCAGAAAGAAGCGTGGCAAGTAGTGTAACAGTAGGGAGGAGACAAATATGCCAATAACGTAAGGTTGGGAAGAGCAGCTTTGGAAAAGTCTTCAGCAGCAACAGAAAATTTTCTTGACAGTTGTCAAAAAGCTCTTAAAACAGTGCTGCAGAATCTTATCGTAGTTGATACCGGTCTCAATGCTTCAGTGATAAGCTGGGTGTTTGTGCAAATAGCTCGCTCTCACTGACCTAAATCCACAGAAACAGCAATAATAGATGCAACTGTCACATACATCTAATGCAGCCAGTTGTGTGGGAAGTGCCCCAGCAGGACAGCTCTCCCAGCAGATCTGGGGAGGGTGAGCCCTGCGGGACACATGGGCTGAACCAGCAGCACCGTCCTTCAGGCACTGGCTGGACTGGGAAAGGTCCTGGGAGCTGGAAGGGCTCTGATGGAACTGATGCTGGGAGCAACGAGAGCTGACAGAGCACGCAAAGCACAGCTTGGTTTGGGGGTCACGACTCCACCGCTGCAACGCAGGACTGACAGAGGACGCCTCAAAAATAGGTGACCGCACTCATATGAGGCAGTAGGATAGGTTATCCAAAGTTGTCTGACAGCTACGTGAAGTTGCTTCTCCAAATGTATGTACAGTGTAGCGGGTGAGGTCGCCTGCAGTCCCCAAGGTGGAGGTAGAAGACGCTAAGTTGGGTTTTCCAACCAAATCCGAGAAACACAAACTTCAAGAAGCAGGGAGAGCTGCACCGCGGGCATCATCACCAAAACTAACGGAGTTTGTTACCCGACTGCAGTGTTGCTAATACAAAAACTACAGATGAGTGCAAAACAAGGCGATACTAGCAAATACTTACAGGCAGCAGCTTTCTGTATTTCATCAATGTGGGGGTTTATGAAGGTTATTGCTGTATTTTGCCTGAAAAGGAAGATAAAGGGGGCTGTACCTTCTCAAAGGTTTGTGCCCTAAGCCAGGTGAAGGACGGCTGACATCTCCCAGAGGGATTCTTCCTGGGAAACAGTGATCAGTGACAACTTGCACACTGCATTTAACAAGTGACTGCTAATTAGCTTAAAGGCTACCCAAAAGTTTAGGAAGTCTTCAGTGCTGGAGAACTGATGGGATGAGAACACATCCCACATTGGAAATGTTTTTTCTTACCCTAGGAAACATAGCTGAACCATACCTATGTGAAACGAGGCTTCCTCTGGGTTTCCCATGTACAGTTTAAGCTGACGTTTTAAACAAATATATTATTCATTATTTATGCAGAACATTAAGACTTATTATGTTCCTAACAGTATATTCTCACAAAGAAAACAGCACAGAGTAACGCAGTGTAGGTTATCTTATTTAAGATCTAAGCTTAAATCTATGCATGTACAACATTGCTGGCCCTCATGTTCTCCTATTTATGTAGAAGATTTGCCTAATTCTCCAACAACCCGAGGCGTAAATATGATTGAAAGTATAATTAGGAGTATAAATATATGGCAGAATATGCAAGTCTTGAAGTATCTGGTATGTGTGCATTAAAAACTCCTTTGAAAGAAAAAAGCCTCCTGCAAAAATATCCATATCAGCACAGGAATTGCTGATAACCACTGTCCCCTGTGAGAGATGTATTACCCTTTCCGAGAGCATGGTGAGCTACCAGGACAGTGCATGAGCGAGAATATTTTATCTAGCTGCAATCCAGCAGGAGCTTAGGATATGTGAATATCCTTACCAAAACAGACACATCACTACTGCAAATCCCCACTTTCGGGGGGTTAAAAATGTATAGACTTCGCTTAATCAGAAAATTGTAATAACCATAATGATGCCAGGTCATGAGGCATTTTTATTAGTATCATGTCTAAATGAATATGAATCTAATAATTGGGTTCATTCTTGCTCCACAATTTGGAGAGAGGCTCAGAGATAGGTTACGGAGAAAAGTTACACTTAGCATGTTAAGTCTTCAGTGCAGCGGGTAGATCTCCCTTGGGAGCTCATGCATCCAGAGCCAAAAACCCACTTAAATTTCTTTTTACTGGCAAAATTACTACGTAAAATAGATGCCTATTTGCTTGTGTGCATTACCAGGTTAATACTGCTGAATTATAAAGTGAAAAAGACCCCCAAAACCATTATCTCCTAGTAGATAAAAATACGTACAAAAAAATATAATAAAAATTCTCCCAATAGCTTTTGCAACAGATGTTTGGAAAATTAAAGCATACTTGTCAGTCAAAAAAGACTGTGGGGGTGAGGGGGAGGAAAGGGGTGAAAAAAGTTTAAAACTACTAAAATAAATCTATGCTATATACTTAGCATCCTTGCTCTCCCACTAAATCCCAAAGACCTAACCTAACTTCCCTTGCAAACTGATGAAAAGGAAATAATTCCAACCTAAGGAACTTCTCTGAAATTGTTCCTTTGGACCTTTTTACCCATCACAGCCAGAGTCCGAATTCTAAAGCCAGAGACTGTTTCAAGTTTAATCATCCACTTATATAGATTAATGGATTGTTAAACAAGAAAAAAATATGATGATTTTTCTTTAACCTGATTTCACCTTAACCTGAGATTTAATTAGAGCATATCTTTTCGAAAGACACAGAGACCTGACATATAGCCTTCAAATAGTGGTGCTATTACTACTACTTATAATTATCAATCAGAAAGGATAAGGAATACATCTCTTTGGAAAGTGGTACCTTTCTCCAGGTTGATTATTCCTGTTTCAGACTTTCTACCACCAGTTCTTGTTCCAAGCTTTGATTTTTACTTCAGAGCTGCTACCTTCAGTGTAATAACATGTTGTAGAACTTTCAGCCAGGGGTTGAATATTGACCCTGACCCCACTGGGGTTTTTTTAAGCCTGTGGCTATATAAGACTATCCCTCAGAACACCGAGGTAGGTGTCATTGTGCGGTGTGCCAAATGTGTGCTATCCCTGGTAGGAAAGATTTTACTGCCAGCTTTCTGCATAGGTACATAACTGCAGCTAAGCTGTTGCTTAACCTGCTCTGGAATGCAAGAGCTGCACTATTATAGTGATTGGTATGCCATCGGTCATTAAAATTTATTAGTAAACATAAAAGTAGGTTATTTAGCCAACTTGCCATATAATTGATCCATAGCCTTCCTTGGATATTTCCAGACTTATCCCTGGGTGGATTTAAAATTAAGTATATCATTTATAATGGATAATTCATGACAAATTAATGTAGAGGAAATAAAAGCCGTTCATACATAAACCGTTGGTAAAAACTCAAGAGGTCCAGAAGTACCATTCAGGAAGCCAAAATTTAGAGCTCCTGCCAAAACTCATCTGATGCTATTTGCTGATCAAGAGGCAGAAGCCCTGCAAGCAGAGGACATCTGCAGCCAGTCGGCTCTGCGGAGCGCTGGGGTTGCAGGCAATGCTGCTCTTCGACTGTGTGTTGTTCCTTGGGGATCTTCAGTTTTTCAAACCCTTCCTTCTCCAGAGACATAGGAATGATCTATTTTAATAGTATCATTAAGGCTTTCACTGAATATTAGAACTTATATAAGCAAGCTACAAAATTTGCTGCCATATGAATGTCTGTCCTTGAACAATTAATTTTGTATTCATAAAGCAGTATTCTCTTTAACATACACTGTTGTGATGGACATGTGCAAAGTACTGTTGATGTTAACTGGGCGGGTTACTAGAGAAATGGAACATGCTAGGTTCTATGAAATTTAATATACAAGCTAAAAATAAATTAGAGATGCATAAGTTACAAACAGTGGATCTTTATAAAATAGCTGTGCTAATAAAAAAATAGAGAAGTTTCCCGAGTAGAATATCAAAAGCATTAAACTGACTGAGCTAGGGAAGCAAATGCTTCTTTCCAGGAAAGCCAGTCCCTATTTCATGATTAGTATTAGCTGATAAATGTTCTCACCTTTAATAGTTATTTGTTTATGTATAGGCAATAGCTTCCCCCCCCTTAAACACAAGATAAACAGTGGTTTAACTTGGAGATATTATATAGTTTACAAGTCAATGCAGTATTTTCTATCATGCAAAAATATGGATTAACATAATTTTAATAGGATATAATAGGATATAGCTGTAGGATAATAACACATATATAAGGTTATTATAGATAACCATCATAGAAAGGTCAGAGTGATAGATAACTTCGTCAAATAAATTAGTAGCAAATTGGATGGTCACCTAAGGATGGCAAACTTGCTGTTGAATTGCAGTGGACTCTCTTTTATTTTTGCTTCCAGATGTGGAAGAGCATCTTCCGAATGCCCTGAACATTGTTTTGAGTCTTTAAAATCAGAACTAAAAAGAACTCATTTACTCGGCTGTAACGAGGCACAACAAGTGAGCTCGGCTCCTCGCAAAGCTCCTGCTCCCTGGTTGTTTAAGAGCTTGTACTAACCTGAAGCAAAGCTCTAGATTTGAGGACTATTGTTACCTGAAACCCTGGGCTTAAATTGTTTCATATCTTCAGATTATGGATTATTCAAAAGCACTCGTCTCTTCTACTGCAAGCGGTAGGTTGCATGAACTCCTACTCCAAAACCCTTTGGGACATGGGTAAACTGGGGCCGAGTTTTGATTTTGTAGTGAAGAATAAGCTGAACATCACCATTACACTCCACACTGCACTTCAGGAAGGAACATTAGAAAAAGTGTGCAGTTTCTTGACACCCAGGAATAGGACAGAGTCCACAGGTACTGTTTCAGAAACAAAACATTTAACAGTGATTCTTCATTATCTTTAAGACCTTAAAGTTATGCTCAAAATAAATATAACTAGTCCCATATGTTCCTCTTCATTCTGCTGAAAATTACAAATGGTATTTAGTGGAAGACCCTGAAATATTTTCTTTCATGCCATGCATGATGGAAATCTTTACGGCTTATTTTTTCTGTATGTGCTTTTTTTATTTTTACACAAGTAGAACATGAAAATTTTAGGCTATTTCTAGAAAATTAGACTGAGGTTCCAAAGGAAACCACCACTTTTTTGTTTTTCCTACTGCAGATGTGCTCTGACAGGTAATCCACACTGCCCTGCCTCGTTTCCCGGTTTGGTATTTTCTTTCCATTTCAGACTTTGCCAAATATTTTAAAGGTCCGAGGTCTGATCTCTTGCCACAGTCACATTGTATAACTCTACTGTACTTTACACAGTGCTCTGATTTTAATTTTGGCCAACAGCTAGAGACACAAAAAGAAGGCAGCTTAACCATATCCTAAATGGCCTGCAGCTAGGTGCCAGGGAGTCATTACAGTACATCTATCTAACCAAGGATAGACAGATTCATTTGCAAATGAGTGACCCAAATTCAGACTGCATGGTTTGAGGGTTTGAAAAAGTTTGCAGGATCATTTATTAGTGTCATTGTCTGCAGCTCTCCACATGTTCTTGTCCCAAAACGTACACAAAGGAGAAGATCCCAAATGTATCAATAAAATGGTTTTGAGACATTTTTCTACCAGGAGGCATGAAGCCTGGAAAATTAAAGGTGTTCTCCAAAAGTGACTTAAATTAATGAATGACTTTGGATCAAGACCAGAGGCGGGGAAAAAATATCACTACAGTCATTCCTGCTTATATTAAGGTAGAATAGGTCTCTAATCGCTATTGCACGTAAAGAAATTACAGCAGCTTTCCCACGGGATGAGGGATATCTTCCTGAACACCCAGCCAGAATCCCAGGAAAGACACCCATTTCTCAGTCACACACACCATGTTGATCACACATTGCCTCACAGGCTTCCATTCACAGCAGGACTTTGTTTAATAATGCTGGTGGCTGATCATGCTGTCAGTGCTGTCCTTCCCCCATTTAACGAACGTGCACTCCATGGATACCTGCCCAGGGGATGCTGGCCCAGCTCAGGCACTGGGAAGCTCTTATATGGGTCGCTGATGCTTGCAATATTTCATCTTTGTGCACCAAGCCACGTTTCTATGGATTTCACAGGTAATTTGCTAGATGGAACAATTTAATTTGGTCTTACATTTAAAACAAAGCCTGTGGAACTAACAAATCCAAGCAAGTAGCCTCTGAAGTTCATTGTAGCGTCATGGCAAATCAATCTTCTCCTTCATTCACAGGTGACGAGTTTCCTGGCTTGCTAAGCTGTATTACAGCTAGCTGACATTAATTTGGGCCATACAGAAATGCAGTTGGTCATTAGTGATTGCTTACACTGTGGAGGAAATGGAAATGTTTCCGGTTTTTTCTTGTATAACATGTATGCTCCAGTGCAATTTGTCTTTGTTCCTTTTTCTCCTGAGAAGGAACATCTCTTTTGTAGTCCCAGGCTCAAGGTTTATAGTACACAGCATACAGTTCTTTTCCATACTCCGTGGCTCCCCTCATTAAAATAGAAATGAAGGACTATTGCAGAAATGGCTTACTGCGTATGGCCATAAAGTGTCCATGACAAATAACTACTTGGCAAGTGAAGCATGGTCACTGAAATTTAGAAGGAAAACCAGACCTCCTTCCACATTACAGCCTCATGAGTCACAAGAACTAGAATGAACAAAAGAGTTGAGGCAAACCATTTCTACTATATCCCTCGCCGTATCCAGAATAAATGTCTATGTCCTGTCAGGTGAATGGTATTAGTCTCTATCTGCTTCAGAGAGAGGCTGTTGGAGTCTGCCCTTGCACAAGGGATAAAACAGCCCTTCCTTGAGAAGACTCTGGGGCTCACCCCAGCCATTCCCCAGCTCAAGTTTTCAAAAAGATAAACCTTTGCCTTGAAAGATTGCCTGCATCTCCCTTTTCCACGTAGCTATGAAGATAAGGCAGTCAAAACGAAGGGAGCCACTGCCTGCACAAAAGCAAAACGCTCAGCTCAGAGCATCTCAGTCAGCTGCTGACTTTGTTCCTCTAGCTCAGTCCTCTGTTGTGATCCCACTTCACTAAAATAAGAAGCGACCCTGAAGCCAGGCGCACTTAGGTAACAGTTGAGTCACAGCACACAGTCATCTAACAATGACAAGCCCTCAGTTGTCCAATAAAATAATAAGGGGAAAAAAAACCCAAGCCCATGGCCCATGAATAAAACAGTCCACAAACAAAGCAGGGAGTAACCCCATGTTTCATGTCCAAATTCTAATCAGGATTTTCGCTTAGCACAAAACCCAAAGAAGAGAAAAGCATAATATGTATGATCAATAATGAACCTACTGGATTTTAAGTACCTGAAAGAAAGGTTTATTTAATACCTAGTAGTTAATAAAAAAATTAGATTATTCTAACTAGAACTAGGCATTAATACTTAATGACTCGGAATATTCCAGACCTATTGCCTATATAAATACAGGGCTCATACAAACTTCACAGCTTTCCAAGGCTGCAGTGCAACTTTGATTGTTGTGGTGGTGTTAAAATGTCTTTAAGTTTACTCTTCACATCCATTTGCCCTGTTCAAGCAGTTACTAGCTTGGCTACCAACAACAAATCCTGGGGAAAATCCAGAAGGTGCACTTCAACCACATCCTGGAGGCAAAGCTTGATTGTGGACAGCAGCTATAGACTTGAAAAGTGAGTACATTTTGGGGGGGAGTTAATATCTGTCAATACCAGCAGGATCAAATCCATTCTGAAACTTCAGGAAAAGGGTAGCAGAACTACGTATTCTTAAAAAATATGATCATATAGCTAGTATTATATTTAATGTGTAGGAAGGGATATGCGCAAGACAACACAGTGAATGGGGCTCCACCAAGAAATATCGAACATCGAAGCGGTACCTCTGGAAGAAAGGAGAGTCAGTGGTGCTCTTCCAGGCTTTTCCTGTAGAATAACCAGGTGCTATTATGCTCAGTGCAAATAAATTCAGGGGCTCTTCTTTAAGTTGATAGCATTGATGTGAATATTGTTGTCTGAAATGTTGCCATGCATCCAGTATGACATGCAGATTTTGCTTAGGAACACACCATGTGAAGGAGGAAGGCTTTTTCACTGGACTCATTTAAGCATAAAAAAAAGAAGAAAAAAAAAGTCATCAATTCACTACTTCCTCCTAGGACACCACTTCTGTGGGGATGAACAGCCCTAAACATTAGAAATTCTTTCCGTCAGATTTAAGCAGTAAACACTTTTGCTGCTGATACATGTGGCCTCAGAAAAGAATTGTTGTCTAAAACCACAAACCCTCTCATGATCAAGTCGGGTTTACATTTCATTGAACAAAACCTGCAAGTCAATAATTTGCAATATTAATTTTCCAATGAGCGTTCCGACATGGGGTTACTGTGACCCTGGAAAGGGTTAGCCGGTGAGGTTCTGTTGCTTTGGCAATTACACTACTGCAGGTGAAGAGTTGAGGCTCAGTTATTACAGAGCCATGGGGGACCTTGGAGTACCAAGACGGTAACTTGCTTCTGTAGCATCAACAGCTTTTGATGTAACAAGCACGGAACAAAGGATGATCGGGAAAACAGCTCCTTCCTAGTGGAATTTGATGCCAGAAGAGCAAAAGGAAAGATGAGAGCTACTTTTATCCCTCAAGCCCTTTCATGTCCTTCATTGGATGTTATCAGGAATAAAAAAAAAAACCAAAACAACCACCTTTATAGGTAATTAGAAGTGATTCAACCCATGTGTACTCAGACAACTATTCATCCCACAATCGCATTTACTGTGTAGCAGGAAAGAGTGAAAGATTGTATCAGAGCTCAAGTATCAGTGTGAATAATTGATATTAAGATTTGTTGAAATGGAACAGTTTGACTGACCCACTTTTAGACTTCAGGGAGGTTTATCTCATGTAAAGAACTATTTTGAGTTTATGATGACTTGTTTAAGAGCATAAGCATGCCTGCCAGCTCACCTTACCACAGACAAATTTATAGAAAATAATGCACGGTATAATGCTAGTATTCCCCAACTGTATTTGGACTCCATTGCTTTCAGCAGCGATCAAAGGAAGTTCTGTTTCTTAGGGACCAGTAAGGACGTTAATTTTGGTATACACTTTTCCTTATCGGGTCTGTAGACAGATATCTGTATTCATCCTAAACAGAGTCAGGGATTCACTTGCAGCTGGAGGTTTAAAACCTCCTCTAGAGCAGTCTGAGCACAGAATGGTCTGCTGACTACAAAGAAAGCCCAGAGCCACTAAGCCTCATTTAAGGGCCCAGACTTGGCTCAGGCCCCACTTATATGAGCCAGTTCCAGCTACTCTGAACAAAATCTGAACTGCTCAGCTGTGAACTCTGCACTGCTGAAAGCAAAAAAGAAGCCATCATTTAACTGAAATCGTAAGAGCCAGTGCTTTGCAGGAGAATCTCGGTTTCTTAAATAATCACCTTTGGGAATCACTGTTTAATAATAGTGAGCAATCACCGCACACAAAAGATGCTGAGAGCCCATTTAAAATAACCTCACACCTAGAAACTCAGCTTCTAGACATTTTTTTCCTGTGTAGTAACATTAGCTCACAAAAGTTAGTGGGAGCACTAATGTAAGCATTTAGAAATGACCCCAAACATAAACATGCAACTTAACCTGCAGACAGACATGGTGTGTTTTATGAAAACACATCACTGGACCATAAAACACCAGTTGTGATGCTACACCGAGGGCAGGGCTAGAAGAGGAAAGTATCTATGCCTCTTTCTCTACTTACCTGAACATTGTGTGATTAGCTTCCCCCTTTGAACCTAACCTTTATTCCTCTAACACTCTGAAAAGAGTAAATTATACCTCTTGCCCTCCTTTGAAACTAAGTGAAAATTCAGCGTCATGGCAAGTGACAGAAAAGCTTTTAGTTGAGTTCAGCTGACAAGAAGATGTATTTTGTCCTGGTCTCTCCTAGCAAAGCCATTGAAATTCAGGTCACAGGATCGATTTAGATTGTATTGTGCCTGTTAGTTGTGGTGTTTAAACAAATTCTTCACAATCTTGATGTACCTAGGTGAATGTCAGCAACGCTACCGGTGAAGATTTAGCAGAGGAAAAGCAAGCTTACAGCCCTAAATGTATGATTTACTTCACTAGTTTCTGAAGGTGTTGCACATCACGTGCGATCCTGAATGTTGGTACCAATTACAGCAGTGACTCTGGCTATTTAGTGGATTATCACAACATAATGAGGCAGTTCTTCTATGATTTAACTTGTAAGCACCTTTCTTCATAGCTGCATTTACTGCATTATAAATACTTCTTATTATGTAGCCATTACCAGTACCATTAAACTCAATAAACCATCCTGTCATGACTGTAGTTTTACAGGAAGATAGTAGTAGAAGTGTAACTTTTCCTCTTATTTTTAGCAAGGACACCATAATGGCAAAATATGCATATTGCATAACAGTTCTGTATAACTCCTTAGAAACTATTATAAGTGTTAAATAGATACATATTCAAAAAACTAGTTGACTTCTTCAGAACAATCATTCCATAAAAATAAAGATGGGAGAGATTAATAGTCTTGTTTGGTTATAAGCCAGTACACTTCAAGTTCGACACTAGTCTTTATTTAATGGCAGATAGGAATATGCTTAAGAACACATACTCTGGTGCTTCTCCCTTTATTAAGGGTTAAGAAAAAAATACGAAGCTGAAAAGTTCACTAGGTGGTCAATTCCAATTCTCCCTGCTGCAGGAGCCTTCCACAAACTAAGGGCCATCAAGAAAGAAGGTCCATTCTTCTGCTCCCCCCTTATCCGTAACACAAAGCTGTTCCACAATTTCACTGCATTAAACTGGGCAGTGCTTAAATTTCACAAATTCCCAGCTGAAATGCACTCACAACTAATTTGTTTCCATTTACCTTGGGATTTCCCAAACAGAATAGACACTGTTTTCATCACTTCATAGAAAATGTAAATCCACTTACCAGTCTTGAGTTCCTGTAGCACCTCTTCTTGCACCATAAGCCAGCTCTCTGGCCTTTTCCTGAGCTTGCCAGCTCCTAAAATCTTGATGCAGGAGGCTGCGTTTGTCTCTGATAGTGCTTTTCTCCATTAGCCTGAACTGGATACTCAGATCAGCTGTGCTCATCTCTTTGGGGTTAGTAGCACAGGAGTTTTCTTTTAGTATTAAAAAAGAGGGGACTCTAGCTGATGCTAAAAACAAACTGGTCAAACGTTAAAATGAAACTCTATTTCCCGTCAGAAGAATTCACAGAAACAGAAGAGTTGCACTGACATTTTGGGGGAGGTTTCTCAGCCCAGGATAGAATTAGAAAAGGAACAAATTAGGAAGGAAGAAATGATCCACTTGAGACTAACCCCGTTACTATGGGCATTTGCTTGACATGAGTGGGTCGGAAACCTCGAAAGAGCAAAGTGGAAATCATTCTCTCCACGTGCTGGCAGAAGGCTTTAGACGCTGAGCTGTATGGAGAGATCGTAAGCTTTTTTCCATTAAAATGTTCCTAAAATTCTGAGTTTTATTAACATATGGAATTAAAACTATTTTCTAACCCATCACATGCTTGTGAAATGGAATTCCTGTTTTCCAGACAAGCCTCAGAAATGTGATTTCTAGCCTTGTTTCATGAAATGATTTGTTTGAAGAGGCCAGCTCCAGTCTTTTTCACACTCTCTGATATGGAGGATGTTTTAAGTTGCTTTATCTTTGTTGGACAATGCTGCAGATATGAATTCCAGCACATTCACTCCACAGACAAGCTTACACCTCTTAGATTAGAGTGACATTGTGACATTGCCGTAATGTTCTTTCCCCCTTCCATTTTTATAGTGTTATATTGGTTTCAATAGGAACTCGCAACTGAATCTTTTATTGTGACTTCAAATCCATTGGACTGGAAATGAAGAAGAAATGCAGTTTTGTATACACAAATGCTCTGTAAGGCTGATAAGAAATTATGTGCACAGAATACAGACTAATACAATAAAATTATATATTCAGCCTGTCTGGTAAAGGAGATAGATAGTTATTCAACAGTCTGTGGAGTAACAATAAATGATTTGTAAACATCGCCCTCAGTAAAGTGGGGACTCCTTTCTCCTAATGACCCTGATACAAGGAATTGAATACAAAGCTCAAGGAGATTTTTGACAATAATATGACTCCTGGGAGGCTTCAGTGAGAGTCACCTACTCTGTGTGTCCAGCAAGAGCCAATCGGCAAGGTTGTTGGGACTAATAAATCAAACATTCCCTTGCTTAGACCTCTTCCAGCAGTTATGTAATGGGCATGTATCTTAATTAGCATCTCTTCACTCTTAATCTTCTGACTAGTGTCAGAAAGTCACTTTGAGAGAGTGTCGCTATCTAGAATAGTGGCAAAATTGGCTTTAGCTGTGGTTCTCACATAAATGCTTCCCATGACGGAAGGTTA
The DNA here is from genome assembly GCF_000737465.1 of Haliaeetus leucocephalus. Taxonomy (NCBI): domain Eukaryota; kingdom Metazoa; phylum Chordata; class Aves; order Accipitriformes; family Accipitridae; genus Haliaeetus; species Haliaeetus leucocephalus. The sequence goes on from NW_010972620.1 coordinate 981,644, forward strand.
CTGTCATCTTTATTTCGCAGATTGTTTCCATTCCGCTGCAGTGTCCACACATCAAAAATCTGGAGGATAGAAACAGGCTTTGAATGGCAGTAACGTCACAGTGCTAGAAATGCGGAACAAGAGGAATCGGAACCAATTCTTTAACGAAACTTTTGTATTTCACTGAATAGTGCTAACAACGTAGTTTCATTAGACAGTAGTCTGAAGAAGAGCAGCTTTATTAGGTATGCTCTGTCTCTTCTTGAAGTAGCCACATCAGGATTCATGCCATCTCGGATGATTAAACCAATACCTGTGCCAGGCTGAGGATGTTTGATGATAGACTAGGCTGAGAAGTTTTTGTATCTCAGGAGTTATTAAAAGTGAAACGTTAGCCTGCTGTGAGTGTAACTGTGTTGGTAGGCTGCCTTCTGAAGGCATCACAGAGGAAGCAAGAATTTTTCTGAATCGTTGTCTCCAAACCACACTCATAGAAGTGCACTCACGTCACTCAGCACCTCGCAAACCAGATGTGCGATTGGTCAACCTGTAACATCAAAAAGGTGAAGAAGAGAAATCTGCTTCTGCTGCAGCTGTGGATCAGGATAAGAATTCCCTTGAACTTGAGAGTGTATTTGGACACTTCTCTCTACTTATTACCTTTATCACTGCAATACTAAGAATTGTAAAAGCCACTTCTTAAAAGTGCCCTGTGGCTTAAGAGTGAGAAGTTTTGTGTCCCAGACAATGGCAACCTGAGTCCTCCTGTTGGAGCTTGTTTTGATTCAGTAATGCTATCTAGTCCCTTAAGAGTTGCATTCTGTGTTGTGGGTAAACATTGTTTATAAGTGCATTAATTAGACTTGGAAGTTTATAGATATTAATGCTTCTATTAAGCCCAAATACAACAGCTCCCACTCTGGGGTGTCTGTATAAGGGATTAAGCTGGGACAGGTTATTATACATGTGTATTTAATTCTTAATATTCCAAGCTATTTTATTTCAGTGGTTTTCCCTTATTAATTTATGTTTCGCCCCAGTATGACTGTTGCTACTCAGAGGTCTCAATTTCTCCATTTGTTATTCATATGAAGTGCAGATGTTCCAGATTTTTCCATTCCTGAGATTTTCCAACGCGCGGATCTAAACATAGTGTTTCCTCATATAGGCTTGCTTAGGGCTGCCGCAGCAGGGGCTGGTGAGGAACAGAGACTTTGTTTTCCCACTCACAGAGCAGGTCTGGAAGAGATTTTTGGGGCAGGTATTTCCATTCTGCGTGCTGGCTGTCTGGAGAACAGCACTGCATTGCTTAACCCGGGAGGGCCAGGGAAGCGCAGGGCAGACTCAAGTTGCAGTGTTCGTGATCCTGCAAGCTCTCACTGGCGTCGATCTATATGTGCAGATCCCTTAGTGTCAGCCTATTTATTTCATTTACATCAAAGAGCGAAAGTTAACCCAAACAGCTGATCCCAAAGTAACTGCTGGCTGCTTTCCCTGAGCGTGGCGATAACAGAGTTGCAAATGTTAGGTCAAACCATTCCAGCCTGTGAATTAAATCAGTGCCCCAAAGGAGGGGTGTCTGCTGTCTATATCAAGCTGACTAAAGCTGTGACTTCAGAAAAAGGCAGTTTTCAAACAGGAATGAGAGAATATACAGCAAAACAACAGAGAATACCACTTTAAAGTCCTCTAATTAACGTAGAGAGGGTGGAAGAAGGAGAGGAGGGAGACAGACACCATCCAGGAGAAGGTATGTGTAGATGTCAGCAAACACTTGTCTTCCCCTTCCCTTCATCAGCAGAGTAGCTGCTCTGGAGATGAAAAGAAGGACCCTCAGAGGGGAGCTCAGAGGACATGGCAGGGGTAATTAAAAGCACAGTTATACCTGGGAACAAGAGGCCAAATAAAAGCCAACCATATATAAACATTGGAATAAAAAACTGAGCCTCCTTGTGCCCAGCCCCATCTACTCCTGGAAATAAACTTGTTTCAGACCATGTGAATTGAGTCTTTATATGAAGTGTTAAATTCTAGTAGGTCAACAGAATAACGGATGACAGCTGTAAGGCTGCCAGTGAAATTAAGAGCTTTTTTGGCGAACTAACAGAGAAACTCAGTCCAAAGGTTTAAGGTTTACAGAGCTGGTTGAATTGCGTTTCATGCTTGACATTCTGCAATACTCATGAACTGGTCGAATGCATCGCTGTGTTGTTTTTATCAAGTCAAAGCACTGAGCGAGGATTTTCTATTTCATGCCCCATTCACACCTTGCTACACAGACTGCACAATGTGGGCTACCCCCAAATGCCTCTTGGTTCTCCCTTTGGAAAGTTTTCTCAGAAACTGGCAGCAAAATAATAATGGGCAGATCTTTACTTCTGTAACTTCTGCATACATCTATTGCAGCTCAGATGTTTTTAGTATAGTTATCTGGGTTCAAACAAGATCCAAATCTGGCCTGAATGGTCTGAATGCTGATTTCTTGGCTATCTCTGCAAGTTTAGGCAAAAATCCTGTAGCACTCTGCCAAAGTGCCAAGCCTCTGTAAAAGGAATCCCAGTTCAATTCAGTGTTATCAGGAATTATACGCCCAGTCTTGTCATTTTAGTTTCACATATGTTGAGCAAGTTTTAACTTAATGGCAAAATGATAATGTTTTCTCTCTGTTCAGAGCACGTTCCTGAGCAGGGAATGATTTGCACACGTGTAGAACAGGACTTCTCTATATAATAAACTGCATGAAACTGGGTGTATCCTACTGGAAACTTCTAATTTGACTTCTAAGTTTTAGCCTCTTAGGAGAGCAATGTAGAAGTTCTGCTTACCAGATGAGTATGGAGTGTACTGTAAGACAGTAGGAGATTATATACCTTGTAAAGATGGGAAAGTGTAATATGGAAAATACGCCTACAGCTTATACCTGGGGGTGTTAATCCTAACTGTTCAACAATATGATCCTGCTTACCAATTTTAAGACACACTTTAAACTGTGGGAATAAACCCCTGGTAGGTGCTTTAGTTTTGTATTTAAAATAGAGTCAATTAAATAATTAACTAATTTGGAACACTGTGTCTACACCCACAACAGGATGACTACTGCAGTATAACACCTATGTCTTGAAAGGAACTATAGGCTCTCCTTTTCACCTTTGAGAGTTTACTGGAAGCAAGATCCAGCCTACAGAAGACCAAAATCTCAAATTTTTCTTCGGTAAGAACAGTTTTATTGTGAAGTAACTCCATGCAGTACAACAGTGTTTACGCTGGTGTAATGAAGAGCAGAATTTCTGTTTTCTTTCCGTGAATTAATATAAACATAGCGTAACTCCTCAATACAAGACCTGTACTATATTTGTCCCAGCTGGCACAGCACTACTGAGCAGGTAATACAGAAATTTTATAATCACTGTTACCTATGGCTTGTGGCAACTCTGAACACATTCTGAACATCAAAAGCAACAGAAACAGGTGTCTAGCCTTTTCACTCCTATCATCCTGATGCTGCTGTGTTCAAGACTTTTCCCCTTCTGTTAGATCAGAGCAACCCAGCAGTTTTCTAACTCAGGAGAGAGACATGTTATCACAAGAAAACAAAATTGCAGACAAATTAGTTGCAGTGTTTTGCTAATATACTACTAAAAATGTAAGAGTGTGACCAAAAACTGTGTGAAGGCTTTATTCCACCTATTAGATGTGATGTGCTCAGTGATCCAGAGCAGTTCCACTGAAGTCAATGGAATTTTAGTACCACAAAACAAAAATAAGGCTGCTTCCCCCCCCCCCCCCCCCACCCCCCA
>NW_010972620.1:985429-1038030 GCF_000737465.1 Haliaeetus leucocephalus
CCCCCCCCCCCCCCCCCAATCCATAGCACGGTATTTTTTGCCACGGAAAGAAAGAGGGAAAATGAGGTTCTCTTTTCACATTAAATAGAAAGAACTTGCTGTAAGCACGGGGAAAGATTAGAAGACCAAATCAGACTAAATTGCACACAACAAAATCTGAGAATGAATGAGCATAAACGCTCCGGCTCTATTCCTAATATTGTCCCCCAAATGGGGTTTATTTACCCGGTGTGCAAGCCAATAACACACAGAGTCGAGGTATTTTCAGATTAATTTCATTGATGAGCATGAATGGGTGCCTGTCTCAAGACAGCACACCCTTGTCTCAAAAATCCTCACATTTATACACTGAACTAATACATATTCATTGTTATATTCCTTAATGATTGGTTCTTTCTTCTTCACCCCTCATGTAAATTAGTGCGCAGACTCTGTCTTCTTCCTTCGTTGTCTTCTTTGGAGTAGGTAGTATCATTTGAGTAGGTGGTCAATGAGTCGGTGGTCGCCATCTCCCTCTGTAGGAATTACCTTTTACCTACTTCTTCCCTAAATCTTGGCAGTTCCAAGCGGTTCTTCAAGGTTTATTGACCAGACCACAATCCACTACCTTTTCTGACATAAACGTAAAGCCCCATTGTCTAGTAGTTAGTTCTTAAATCCTAAATAATGTCTACTTATTGTTTCCCTATTTTAAATATTAACTGATGGGGGCTATACACAGGACTTTAGCAGCTCCCCGGTTATTTCAATCATATTGTACATATTAATTGATAACACTAACACACTGCCTGAAATATGCATTCACTATGGGAACATTTTGCTGACTGGTTTGCAATCTCATGCTTCTCTTGGTTTCAGGATATTTCTGCTGTGTTCGATTAGATTTTGTTATCCTTTTCTAGTCTACCCACATTTGTTATTAAATATGGCACTCCTAGTATTATTTGAGATATGGAACTTGACAGATGAAGGGGACCTGTTGCAGTTTAGCTGGTTAAATATTTCAAAATTTCAACCTTGCGGACTTATACTGTACATTTTCTTGGATGAAAGTTGGATGGCATATTTTGGTTAAAGGAGGAAGGCTGTTCCATTTTGGTGGTATCAGCAATGACTTTTGGAACTGCTGTTGTTTATCAATAATGCAGTCATGTTAGGGCTTGTTTTTTGAAATACTCCACGTGGTTTATTAATGAAACTAACTTGGTACCTTTTATTCTTGTCAAAAAAATGAGAAAACACAGATGTACAAACCCACATTCATGTGTTGTTTTATTGGTGCGTTACAACATTACATTTCCTTCACATTGAGAAAGCATGAGATTAAGATACATTGATCCACAAAAATGCCTTCCCTACACAGACTTTGCACTGGTAATTACAGCGCCTACAGATCCCTCCACAAGTTTCAATTCATTAAGTCTTTCATAATTTTAATTATATTTTAATCAAAGCTTTTACATTGTCTATTTTATGACTTTCAATTTAATTATTCCCATTAAAATGTTATTCTTTACTGCTTTGCAAAGTTCACCAAGTACTCTCGCAGTGTAAGTATTCATGCTGCATTATACTTCATATTCCAATCTTTTAACAGCCACTACCCATTTGAGGGCTGTACAAGCTTTCCCTGTCCCAAAGAAGATAGCTTGTTTGTATCAAAAGCCATTAAAATACTGGGAATGTGTACAGCACAGCTAGGAGGCCCCACTCATTTTTGAGAATAAGCCAGATCTATATAAAAACATGCAAAATGCTCTATGCATCAGTATTAAACTTGTAATTTTGATTTAAGATTTTTTTTAACATTTGCATATAACCTGGAAGACTAGGGTTCCTGCTGAAAGAAAAAGCTAATGGCTAAGCCCTATACAATGTAAAGACATTATACCCTTACTCTAGGGCTTTCATTAATCCTCCCATATGAAGTAATAGAAAATGATATCCCTGTTACAGAATTCTGTAGGATGGTTTAAAAACTTTATAGAAAGATTAAACCTCCACTAAACCATGTGGATTTCTAGAATAAGACCTCGATTACACTAGAGGAGTGTTCTGTCAAATCGAGTGCAAATGCAATGCCAGAATAATTTTGCCTTGCTGATGCTAGTTTTGTGAAGTAGCACATATACACCAGCAAAACCACAGTTATGTTTGGGTAACTGTCTCTATTCTAGAGCTCAGAATACTGTAACTTTCAGTAAAAAATCCTACCTCTAACTGATGCAGTCAAACTGGTATCAGTTCTACAAGTAGATCAGGCCTAATTTCTACAGAACTCTCCTGGGTTCATGCCTATTACATTCTGTTCCTTAATGTAATTTCCTATTTATAGTTATTTCCAAATATCATATAAGTTTATACATAGTAAGGTTGCATCCTCTTGTACACAATTATTACATTTATTTTTAAAGGGATTCTAATTTACTTGCTTTCTATAAAAATGCAAGTATTGCCAATCAGGAAGTAGCTCTTCTCAAAAAATCTACAAAGCTTACCTTTGAGAAAAGTAAATGACAAGCCTTACATAAAGACATTGAGCTGTTTGAATCACAAAATGCCTACAAGGCCAATACATATTCCAACAGGAACACATAAATTATAATTATGGCAGCAGTCTCCTCCAGTCTAAAGCACCGTAATAATGGTCGTTGATCAACGCTATCTTGATCGCTTTAACCAGCAGCTCCAGCTAAGAAATGTTCAACTGCCAAGATGTGGTCTGGAACATTTGCCTGCATTTTCACAGGATAGCTAAGAAAAAAAATTCTGGAATCTGACATTCTGCCATCCAAAGGTACATCATTTCACAGGAATGTGACATATACTGCATAGTGCATACATAACAAAACAGGATCCTACCAATAATAAATTAACTAAAGTCATACACTTAGTAATCTTCTCCATACCAACAGTGGTTTGATTCAGGTGAGTTTCAATTCAGGTACCAAGCCAACCTTCGCAAACACCATGCTCAGGAACATGATGAGCTGAAAATGTGGAATGGGTCTCGTGGAGAACTGTCTCCAGCATTCCTCTGGATATGTTACAGGGCTGGAGACCACCACAAGCATCCACGGTTGTGCGCCCAAAGTCACAGATGAAAATCTTTGCATTTCTTTAGATCACCAATGCTGCAGTGAGTCACTACACAAGAATGAACATGGCACACCGAGATTCACAGAAGACATTGTGTTTCTTTATCCTCACAGTTTTAGGATTTTTTTAAATTTCTTTTAAAGACTTCAGCTTGCTGAATGTCATGGGTGTTCTTTTCTTTCATTTTGTTTAGATGGTAATTACTGCAAGAGCTCCTGAAAAAATGCTGATGATGTAATACCAAGTTTCTAATCCATCCTATGAATATATATGTTATTGTAAGCTGATAATTTTAACAGTGTGGAATTTCTTGAATGTCAGAATCATCCTGTGGAACTACTAATGCACAAGGCTTGGCTCTTACAAACACTTAGCCATTCATAACTCTTGGCTGCTTGATCATTAGTAGCTCAGAATGACCTTGTCAAAACTTGACAATTAATACAAAGTTCTACCAGCATGTGGAGATTTTTTTAATGTTAGAAGGCAACAAGATAAACATAAGGATGATGCCCTAACTTATCAAATTATATAAAGAAATGGTTGGCCACAACAGATGCTGAACATCTGATGAAAAGTGCTGTGTGTACTCATCACCCATCAAAATCAATGAGTGCTGAAGACGACCAGAACTTTCTAGGAGATACTCAGTACTTCAGAAAATCTGTTTCCAGATCTACTATATCCTCAACCACATCTTCTTAAAATTAGTCTCTTAACCATTTTTCACATGGGATTGTTTTTATTAATGTTCTTTCCCCTTCCCTCAAGTAGTCTATCTGTTTGCAGTAGACTGAAAACAGATAAGTCAGCGAGTGAATATGAATGGAAAATTTAACTTTAAAAGTAAGATGATATTATGGCATTAAAAATAAAATACTTAATTTCTCTTTATAAAAAGGAAAGAAACAGAAGAAAACACATGTACATTAAGAAACACCGTGTTAAAAGACCAGTTTGGAGGAAATGTGAGAAGGCTAAAAGTTCATTCTGCACATTTCTTAAAGTCATACAGGACCTTCAGTTATTCCCTCTAGAGGCAGGCCAGTAGCGTTATCTGCTGTAGGTCTCTCTTCTTTCTTCACAGAGTTCTGATCTAGCAGGCTGACGTAAGATTTATGACAAGCTGTATTACCCAAAGGAGGGTAGTGTTGTCTGTAGCAAATATAAGCAAAAATGAGGCCAATGATCCCTCCAACGAAAGCATCTAGATAAGAAAAGCAACAAAACCAGAAGCATGTTACCATGGAAAGGTCAGCTAGTAGTGATAACTGTAAATAAAAGACATTTGGTTGACCTGGAAGTGTTTAACCCAGAAAATGCGAACTTCAAATTTTCATAAAGAATTTGGAGCCAAATACCGCAATCGTGTAGGACACACAAAATCAGTATTTTGCTGGGGACTTCTCCAACGCTTTGAATACCCAAAATGTAGATGGTTGGCTATGTTTCAGAAGATGAACAAGGGGAATAGAACGGCCTCCATGGGGCATTAAATAAATATTCATGATGTTCCAGCTCACTGTTGACCAACAACATCTGTGGGTAGGCCACTTCTTCCACTTTGCCATGATTTTATAATGACCATCACTAGGTTTTCTATTTATGAACAACACAGCTGAACTTTGCTGCTCACAGCATCCCAGAGCTCTCCCACTGACAGGTACACCTCAAACTATTGCACTGACTACAGTGTGCTCCTTGTCTCTGCCCAAGTACCCCCAGGAAAGACAGCAGCTAAGTGCCAGGTCTACTCTTGACTGTTTTGTATTCTGGAAGGCATTCTTCAATGCAGACAGGGAGCAGGTAGGATATAAGATGGAAAATTCTCTTCCTTCAGGAAGTGGGCCACTGTAGCTTGAACAATTCTTTTCACTTGCAGCTCCTGTAAGGCCCCTGAGAAAGACAGCTGTCAAGAACAATTTCAAGCTGAGTGAATTCTTCCTAAAAGCACCTGAAAGGTCAAAGACTAAGCATGCCTGTTAAATGATTTAACATCTTTTGAATATCTTTCTTTGGTGCTCTTCACTATCCCATACTCCTACAGAAATGAAATAAGATAAAATCAGGCCATTGTATAGGATATTTGCAGCTATCAGACACAGGCAATTTTAAGTTTTCCATGGGAACTGCATAGCACCTGAAGGATAAGAGGATTTGTTCTGTTGTCAGGTTCTCCCTGCCTCTTACTAATATACTTGCCTGATCTTGCGTTTCATTTTCAAGCAACCAGAGCAAAATTTCACCGAAAATACACACTGACTTTGAAAGCCTCAGATTTGAACACAGACAATAATGGAAGTGAGGCAAAAGCTACTGGCTAGAATATGACTCGACACCATGTTTTATTTTAACAAGACTTACTAAGAACCATATCATTTGTGTATATCTGTGTTTCTGTATTTTACTTTCAGTTACAAAGAAACCACAGTGTAATAAAAATGGTGAATCATTGAGTTTAATGACAAAGAAGGGTAAATCAATAGAAATTATTTTTGTCTAAAATACTTAAATACAGATTAAAGGCCCTAGTTTGTCAGTCTAGACATTAGAACAAAGGGCATGTGCTTCAATTTTCAGTGGGTGATAAATGGCCTGTAATCATCGGAGATGTGGGATTCTGAAGAGCCTTTTAACAGGAACAGCTAGGGCAAGAAAACCTAAAAAATTTAATATTGAGATGGATAAATTTAAGAAATGTGATTATAAGTCACAGTTGTCTGTTGAGGAAGAGGACTAGACTGAATGACCTAGGAGATCTCTTCCAATCCTATGTTCTCTTCCTACATGCAAAAGGACATAAGAAATCTATCACAAACAAATGTAATAGAGACTTAAGTAGATTTTAAAAGTGATTGTGTGTACACAGTATTTGCAAGCAGACAGAATCTTATCCTACCCATACTGGAAGCTGACTGATTTTGTACTCTTCGGACTGTCCCTATCAAACTGTCATGGTACAAAAGGTACCAAGGGCAAGAATTTTCACCATAGTATACTATTACAGCATCAATCAACTTGTAAAACATGTAGTTATTGTGATAAGATTCATTTTCTATAAACCTGTGTCGGTTACAATTCTCAGATTACCCTCCTTTAACTGTGGCTGATTGAATACTGTTCCAGACACTTTTTAATTTTGCTTAACAGTGGGGTCAAGCCTATGATTACTGTTTTTAATTATGGAGAAACACCAGATTTCTGCCAGTCCTCTGTAAGTTCCCTGGTATTTCAAGACTTGCTGACAACTTGCCTAGATAATTTCTTTCAAAACATTTACACACAAATTATGCAACTCTGGGCCTCAGTTTGGGCACCATAGTAATACAAATTCACTACATGATTTATGCCAAAGATTTCTAGCTCACTGACCTTGACTGGGGGTAATGAGCAAACACACAGGCAGCTATTTAGACTCCTGTTTTTGAAGACAACATTTCTGTGTTTTGTTTAAGCTCATAGTAGCCACAGCTTCCTTTTTTTCCCTTTTTTTTCTTTGCCCATAAAGGAAAAGGATTATTCTTTCAGTCTCAGCATTTATCTTTACTTTTCTTCAGACAAAATTTCCACTTATTTCATGTGTAAATTAACATTTTCAGAGTTAGAAGCCCCTACAGAGATCTAGGGACTAAAAAGCAGTCAATACATTCAGGATTCATAATGAAATATCCTAATATTAACCTAATACCAACACTAATATCTTGAATACTATGTTCTCCAGCCAAACTGAAGGGGGCTCAGGAAGTACTCATAATATTAACGTTCTGAGCCCACTCAATGGCTTTTCAATGTAAGGATACTCTATTCCATCTTTCACCTACAGTATGCTAAGTCTTGGACATTGTATTGATGGTCCTTTTTCATTCCCCACAGCATAGTTAAGACTCTATCACAAAGCTACCATAAGTAATTTAACACAATTAGTTGACTCTGCTGAGCATAAAAGATGAGGCCTGAGCTTCTGTGCTGTACATTACAGAGTGAATTAGTCTCTCCCTTGAGAATGAAGTTCTTTCAGGTAAAAGCTTATGTCACCTGCAGGATAATGTCTGCCAGCACTGTTCTTAGCTTGGGAAGAGCTGAGTTTTCAGCTCCATCTCCTTAAACTTCAAAGACACAAATATGAGCAGCTGTAATGGACACAGTCACAACCCTTTGGGTGTAGTTTCCTTCTATCATATAAAAAATACAGCATAATAATCTGCCTCATAGCACATGTTTCAGTACATAAATAATTCTTACTCTTGGCAAGAGATAGTATACGTTGTAAACGTGCATTCAAAACTTGGGAGTAAACCTGTATATTCCCATTCACATTCATTCACACTCTTCTCTCTCTCTCTTTAACACAGAGTTCAAACCAGCCAAGCGTCACACATTGAGCATGAGATTCGTAAATGCCGTCTGTCCTGCCTGCCAGCCTCGCAAGGCACGCGTCTCATGTTCAGCAGCTTTGTGCTGGAGGTTCTCTCCGACTCTGAGTATCAGCGAGCAAAGAAGAGTAATGAGCCCTGTAACAAGACAAGGTGTCTGCAGGAAACCAGGAGACTCCTAAAGAATGTGTCAAGGCTAACGGTTGGTGATTAAGCAGCTATGAGAGAACAGGATGCTGCATGAACACAAAAAACAGAGGAAAAAAACCATGGATGAGTCTTGCTCTGGTATGCTGACTGCTGTATGAGATAAGAAAGTGCTCAGTGGGACAGAGATATGCTATACTTAATTGAAACTATGTAGAAGAACCAACAGGATGATATGTCTTCGTACTGGGTTTGTGTAGAAAGGTTTTGGTAGCGGGGGACTACAGGGGTGGCTTCTGTGAGAAGCTGCTAGAAGCTTCCCCTATGTCTGACAGAGCCACTGCCAGCCGGCTCCAAGTTGGACCCACTGCTGGCCAAGGCTGAGCCCATCAGTGATAGTGGTAGCGCCTCTGGGAGAACAGATTTAAGAAGGGAAAAAAAGTTGCAGAGGGTGCAGAAACAGCAGCCAGAGAGAGGAGTGAGAGCCCCAGCCAAACAGACCCCCAGGTCAGTGCAGAAGGAGGGGCAGGAGATGCTCCAGGCGCCGGAGCAGAGATTCCCCTGCAGCCCGTGGGGAAGACCACAGTGAGGCAGGCTGTCCCCCTGCAGCCCAGGGAGGTCCACGGGGGAGCAGATCTCCATCTGCAGCCCAGGGAGGACCCCACGCCAGAGCAGGGGGATGCCTGAAGGAGGCTGGGACCCCGTGGGAAGCCCGCGCTGGAGCAGGCTCCTGGCAGGACCTGTGGCCCCGTGGAGAGAGGAGCCCACGCTGGAGCAGGTTTGCTGGCAGGACTTGTGACCCCGCAGGGGACCCACGCTGGAGCAGGCTGTGCCTGAAGGACTGCAGCCCATGGGAAGGACCCATGGTGGAGCAGTTCATGAAAAACTGCAGCCCGTGGGAAGGACCCACATTGGAGAAGTTGGTGGAGGACTGCCTCCCATGGGAGGGACCCCACGGTGGAGCAGGGGAAGAGTGAGGAGTCCTCCCCCTGAGGAGGAAGGAGCGGCAGAGACAATGCGTGATGAACTGACCACAACCCCCTTTCCCTGTCCCCCTGCACCGCTGGTGGGAAGGAGGTAGAGAAAATCGGGAGTGAGTTGTGCCTGGGAAGAAGGGAGGGGTGGGGGGAAGGTGTTTTAAGATTTGGTTTTATTTCTCAGTATCCTACTCTGATTTGATTGGTAATAAAATTAAAATGATTTTCCCAAGTTCGGTCTGTTTTGCCTGTGACTGTAATTGGTGAGTGATCTCTCCCTGTCCTTATCTCGACCCACGAGCCTTTCGTTATATTTTCTCTCCCCTGTCCAGCCAAGGAAAGGAGTGATAGAGCAGCTTTGGTGGGCACCAGGCGTCCAGCCAGGGTCAGCCTACCAGTCTTAGAAAACAGGTAAACAATATATAACCAGCATGAACAAAATAATTGAAAGGAGCACTCAGGACCCTGAGGGGAGTATAATTTGCAAGGGCAGCAGTACTGTACCCGCAATACCACATAAAGCCAAGATGACCTACATAACAGTATCAGAAACACCAAGGCTGGTTTACTTAGCAGGAGACATGAGTGAAGAAAGACAGGTACAAAGGCGGCAAAAAAGAGGGTCAAGAAATGGTAAAAGGAATAATAGATGGTAGGATTTTCTAACAGTGACAGTGTAGATGCTGACAGACAGTAGTAAGTTGACCTGCAGACACTGGAGGGAAGCCATGTGGGCAACCTACCAGACTCCCCACCAGGTCCATGTCTGAAAGAATCAGTGTGGGAGGATAAGGCATGATATAGTTCTAATTTAATAGAATGAATAGAATTGTAACTTAGTAATATAAGCATATAATTAATAAATAGCATAGCCTTCTGTATCAGTTATGTGCCACACCTGAATTTTAAAGGACTCTGAGACAACAGTCTTCCTGTGACAGATGCAGCTGGTCTGACTGGTGTTGTGCTCCAGAAGTGCCTACTGTGAGGGAAGAGAGGATGCTCTGGCATAGCCCTGAAGCTATGAAGGTCAGTGCTAGTTAATTCAACCTCACTAAGAAACCTGAAAGCTATCTGCTCTAGTTACATTGCAATATACCTCATTTGCATGAGAATGCTCACATAATACGAAGATCCAAAGTTTCCACTAGAAACAATAAGAAGTAAGAGAAAAAGAGGTTAGGATTAAGCATCCTTCAGACTGTTGACACTTCACTTAAGAATACTGCCTGTTGTTCACTATATGTAGCCTTTTAAGGATGCATGTTCATCAAGAGCAGACATTTATACAAATGCTGCTGTTAGAATCTTAAGAGCCATCTCCCATTCTGTCAATAACTGTCATTTCTTCACAAAGGTAAGATTTAAGATTGTGTGGCATGTTTCTTTAGCTTTGTGGATGTACTTTACGATCAAGAAAGACACCACATGCTGCTTCAATGACCTACTTATCCATATTGAATACATTCAGCATTTATTTGCAGTTACAGTTTAATGAATATTCATTGGTACCACATGTATGGTACCATACTGAATCCATCACACTAACGTCTAGTCAGTATAACAAAATCAATCTCAAAATATTTGCAGCCCAAAACTATGGAAAATCATTTTTAATAAGATGTAACAAGAAGATAAAATATTTCTCTTCCTTAAGTAGGACCTGACTTTGGAAAGTGTGGAATTGACAGCTTGGGAGCGATTACAACCTTGGCCAAGAAAATTAAGAGAACAGAAAACATCAAACTTTGCAGAATCTGTTACAACTTATGCTATGTAGTTTGGTATGCAATGTTTCTATACTTCTCAAGGAGGAGCCATGAACCCACCTCATGCCCAATATACTTTGATTTGAATGAAAAACAGTGTATTACATCATGCGCAATAAATGACCAGAACGTAGACAAATGACTGAGTGAATCTTTGCAATGACTAGCTACGTGCAGATGCTTCAGTCTAGTCTAATGCACATGCAACCACATATTAGCAATCACTCATGTACCCAACAGGTACCTCGCAGGTACCTGGAAAAGCAGTAGGCAAGGACTAGGCCTCACGACAGAGCTACTCTGATGGGCCAGATCCAGCCTACAGCTGGATCCATCCAAGACAGCTACGTCACTGATGTACATTTGGAAAAAATGATGATGTAAAAATCCCACTGATGTAGATAAACATGATGATATACATTGTGTATATAAAAACACAGAATGATAAAGGACCCCTGCAGTATTTTCAGACATTGAAACCCTCAGCATCAATCCAGGAGCAAGGAAAATCTATAGCATACTATCGTGTTTTAACTCATGTGATTTAATGAAAAAAAAAACCAAAAAAACAAAGAAATACAAGGTTAATAAAAAAAGTAGAAAAAAGGTGTCTCCATAGCTCACCTTGCCAGTGATGTTTGTAATCACACATACGTGACAGGGCAATCATCATGGCACAGTAGAGTGGGAGAATTGCTGCACAAAGCCGCCAGCTCTTCCCACGGCCATTTTCCGTGAAGCAGTGTAACTTTCCAGCTAAGTAGAAGGTGGTAAAGCCAAGGCCTGAAAATGCAACTGATAAAGAAAAACATAATTACAGTATTTTGTCATTAATACTGTATAATACCATCTCTTAAGATCCTTTAAGATCTGACAGCAGGATCCTTCTACTGCAGAGAAGTCATGGACTTTCTTTCTAGGGTCATGACAGGAGCTAAAGTAAGTTGAGAAGACCCATCTGCAAAAAATTGAGGAAGTTTCATAATTTGAAGGGTGATTCCTATGTAACCACATAAATGATGCTGTTATAACTTAGTATTTTAAAGGGATATAGCAAATTGCCTAGGTAGAGAGTTTTCTTGTGTTTGTTTTGGATTTTTTTATAAAGCAATCTTGATCTTACAAACTTTAAAAAACCACATGTCTTTGGGGGTTGAATGGGAAAAGGTAGTCTCCCACAAGATCCATGATGTACGTATGTTCTCCACAGCAGTATGTAGCAATGCAAGCAATCGGGCAAGTGAACACTGCAAAGCAAATTGACCTTCTCATAGATACTCAGCTTTCACATAATCTGACATGTCTGCAAATACTGTGGTACCTCTAGACATTCATCTTTCCAACAGCAACTGAGGTTTTTTTCCCTTTAGCAATTTACCTTTTTCCTCTGGGGGAGACGTCGGCTGTGGAAAGAATCCCTGACTTTATTTGCACGTTAAATTAAACATTGAGGCAAATTTTTAGCTTGAGTCACAAAAGCTCTTTCATGCTTAAACTTCGGCACGCCTTTCCTGATTTTAGACCTATTCTAAAAAGTTAAGGTTTAAAGCAGAAAAGGATTCAGTCAGTTTGTACTGCAACTGAATTACATTTAAATGAGATTTTTAGGTTCCATTAACCTGTTTCTATATAACATGCACAACTGGCAGTGATGACAGAACTCGGGCACCAAGTTTCTCTACTGAACTTCTTCCCTCTCACAGCTGTTCACCTTCCAGAGAAATACTGGCTGGATATTTTTTTTAAATATGCATTTTCTATTTTTTTTAAAAACCATTTGAACATTTTTGTTGTTGTTATAGGAAAATTAGTGCTGGGCTGAACAGGTAGCTCTGTGAAACACATCTTCTGTTTTGTCCACAAATGTCATACTCAATTTTGCTCCTGACTGCAGAGATCAAAATAGAACGTGAGCACATAAACCACAGACAACAAAATTATAAATATTTATCCAAGTATTTGAAATCCTTTTTCTTGACTACCTTTATACTTTTTGTCTTTGTGATATCTAAGCACATCTATAAGAGTTAATAAGTCACATTCACAATATGTAATTCTGTTCTGATTCTGCTATCAGTCAGTTTAATGGTAAAACCACCATCAGTGCTGGGTCAGACATGCATCTTTTTTCTATTCTCCTGCTAGGGCTTTTCAAGTGTCCTTCTCTTCATATTCCCAAATGCTAGATGTGATAATTACTTTGTGTTCTGTTGATAAATCTATGGGATGGTCAATTTTATCTGACAGTACAATGGAGTGGTTTCATAAGTTTATACTACACAGCTGTTTGAATGCAATTACTGAAGATTTGCATTTCATCTTCAGACACACAAATAAATCACTTCTTTAGACTGGCTGTGGCGGGGCAAGACAGAATGCTGATTAGTCATCAAACCACAGAATTAGTTCTTTACAGGATCTGCCACATTTCCAGAAGGAGGTGCTCATGAACGACAGTTCAGCAGGATCTATACTTGCACTAGACACAAAGGCAGATTTTACCTTAGATGGTTGATGTGTTCCTCTAAACTAAAGGTCAGGAAGAAAAGAGACTCACAAACACTTCTCCAGGGGAACTTACACCTAATGTAAGATGGAAGAGTAATATAATGATGCTCTAGCTTGTGGCTATGAAACTAATATTCTGCAGAGCAGCTTTAAATTGCAATATTGTAAGATTGACTTCCCTTACCCTGGAGTGTGCACACCCAGAAAGAGCTGCTTGACCCAATAGTCCCAGCGTGTGCAGAGTCAGCAGCAAAGAACATGAAATTAATAGCGAAACGCTCTGGGATGTGGGAGTATCCATTATAAAAATAATTATATATTCTAAGACAACTCAATTGCTGTGCATTCCATGTAGGCAACTTTGCTTGACGGCTGTATTTTGAAGATGTTGTCAATCAATAACATTGAGAAAAACAATTCACTCTTCAAGAATCCTGGGCCTGTAGATGATATTTACACTGAAGAATTGGTCAATCAGTAGAATATATCTGAGCATTTTTTTCTGCACCAGCTAGAGTCAACACCTCACTGTGTCACAACAAAAATGCAAACACACACATACATGCATCACATGCCCTAACGTATGACATACTGACTAATGTTACGATAAAAATTATCATTCTCCGTAAGATGACAGATTCCAAAGAATCAGCAAAGCTATGCTCCTCATCTACACAAATATTTCTGCTAAGTTGGTTTCTTCCCAGATCATAAGAAATTAATAATCTGTTTATATAAAGAAGGCAAGAGAAACATAAAATACTAACCAGCTCTCTTTGGAGGCGTTGACACAAATGAAAATAAGAAAATCAGTCTGATTTAGTTTAAAACAATGTTAACTCAAGACAGATGTTGATGCAAACTCCAGACACAAATATTTAATTGGTTTTAAGTGTTGGAAGAGAAGAAAGGAATGAATCAAACACACAGTATAAAGAAATGAGATATTTTTAACAATTGGTGTAGCTAACTCAAATTGAAGTCCTGATGGTAAAAGTTGCTGAACACAGGAAAATCTCTCCTGAGACAAGCCACATGTTCTCTCAGGGCTTGATAGAATGCAGTAGGCTTTATGAACATATTGAAAGACAGAAAATGGAATATTTGCATTGTAGCAGCTTTGAAAGATCTCAGCTGAGACAAGATTACCATTATTCTAAGTGCTATGTAAACACACAGAGAGGACACTGTCCCACAAAGATTAGCAACTGAAGATACAAAGGCAAAGGACACAAGGTGAAGTGCAGAGAGCGGCAGGGATTTGCTCAGTCACGAATGAAACCTGGCTCCTGGAGACCCAGGGTCTTTACCCTAGCTCAGGCTTGTGCTGCCTCACTCTTCTCCCTCTGCCTTCTGAAAGTTGTTATTGAACTGTTCTCTTTAAATAAGGCAGCTATGGTTTCTTAAGAAATTAACAGGGATGAAGGGAATTTGGGAATGAAAAGGGAAAATTTAAGTCTTACAGGCATAGCTACTATAAGCTAACTTAAAGGGGATAAAAGACTTGAAATGAGAGAAAAACACATTAAGCAAGATTTTATTTGTCCCCTTATTGTTTAATTGCATTTCCTGATCTGCTGATAGCATCAGATAATTGGTTTAGGGCCAACGGGACTATTTAAACATCAGTAAAGATCCTGGATTTACAAATCTTTGGACCTTTCAGAAGAGATTCTGAAGAGAGTTGAGATTCATAGTGCATGTTATTCATGTTTTGAGTTTCTTTAAAGGAATCACCGGAATTCACGTGTATTATGGTTTTGCTCTATTTATATGGTTTTATTTCAAACTATTGTCTACAAAGAATCTTTAATAATGCATATGCACTCTCCAGATAATACTAACGGTACCTAGATAGTCTCTCAGTCATGAATAAACATTAGTTTGTGAAAAATTAAATCAATTTCCATTCCTTTTTATACCTGCTCTAGCTGTTTCGCTTTTTCATAATGTAGACCTACTGGTTATGTAGACCTGCCAGTCAAAGGTGTCTAACTGATTTTGTTTCCAACATGGCTATAAACAATTCAGAGACTGTACTGCAAGTTCTATCATACAATCCAAGCCAGCAGGGCAGTAAAGAGCAAGCATGTTGTCTCTCTCTGTTCATCAAAATGAATTCCCTGTTCCCACTCTCAGAATGAAACTTCTAAATACCAGTTCCACATAGGATCGATCAACTTGAAGTCACCACTCTAAGTTGGTCCAGTTCATAAAGCGTACTGGGGTTCTTCTCTGCAGATAACACTGCCTGTTTCACTTGCTGAATAAGGGCTATTCAAAAGTTCACAGAGTTGGCAGACAGAAGGGACCAACTGTTCTTTTTGTCTGACCTCCTATATATCACACCACTAAGTATGATCCAGTTAGCACCAGAATATGAGTTTGCATAAAGCATAATTTTCAGACAAATAATCTAACGATAGAGGAGGAGAATCATCCCAGAGCCAAGAGGACTTGTAACACCAACCACCTGGTGAAGTTCTTACTGACAAAACCATGATCAAATTGTAAACCACCATCATCACGGGCCATCTTCATCTGAGGATCCAATTCAGTAAAACACATCAGAAAGAGAAATATAAACAATGCTATGTGGGCAAAAAATTAGTAAGGCTCTGTCTTGGTTTCAGCTGGAATAAAGTTAATTTTCTTCCTAGTAGCAGCTATAGTGCTGTGTTTTGGATTTAGGATGAGAATAACATTGATAACACTGTTCTAGTTGTTGCTAAGCAGTGTTAATAGTAAGTCAAGGACTTTTCAGCTTTTCATACTGCCCTGCCAGCGAGGAGGCTGGGGGGGCACAAGAAGCTGTGAGGGGACACAGCCAGGACAGCTGACCCAAACGAGACAAAGGTATTTGCCATACCATATGACATCACGCCCACTAAATAAATTGGGGAAGTTGGCCAGGGGACAGTGCAGCTCAGGGATTTGCTGGGCACCAGTCAGTGGGTGGTGAGCAATTTTATTTTGCATCACTTGTCTTGTATATTCTATTATTATTATTACTATTTTCCTTTCCTTTTCTGTCCTATTAATCTGTCTTTATCTCAACCCACAAGTTTTACTTTTTTTTTTTTTCCGATTCTCTCCCTCTCCCCACTGGTAGGGAGGGAATGAGCGAGCAGCTGCACGGTGCTTAATTGCTAGCTGGGGTTAAACCACGACGGGCTCTCCAACAGCCTTCCTACAAAAAGTGCTGCTCCCGCTTCACAATAATCAGAACAGGTACATGCAGAATTGATACAAACACTCTTAAAAGCACCTATTGAAGCAGAAGCGAAAGGAAGTATCTCGGTGTGTTTATTTACTCTTACAGCAATGACACAAGCAAAATACTTCATAGAAAAAAAATGAAAGCCTGGCATGCCTTCTGCCCAAGGAGTTCATGTACTAAGCCTTCATCCTGCAGTTGGATCAAGGGGTGCAGAACCTTGCCACCATGGAATATCTTGAAGGGAAAAATGGCACTCTGTAAAGTACCAGGTCCAAGCCTTGCAGACCTGATGAAAGAGCAACCAGTAGAGGGTAAAAACATGGAAGAGCCAACCCCCTCCCCAACTGAATAGGTTTTTAGAACTAACTGGATAGCTGTAGACTTCTGTGTGAAGACAAGAAAGTGTTGTTTTGACCTTTATATCCTTTACATCCTAGTGGCTTAGGAATTACCAACTTAAGACAGAGCCTTTCACCTTGTTTCGCGTAGGTGGGGTATCTGGAACTATTATTGGAAGGCGCATTTTAAAACTACACCACAGCGGTACTTGAAGCATGTCAAAAAACAGCTTCCTCTTGGGCATTACCATTACTGGAATACATAAAACTACATTAGACTCAATCTTTCAGTTTGTTTCTATCATTTTCTTTAAAAAAAAAAAAAAAAAAAAAAACATTCACAAAAGAAATAAGGAGGATGATAGCATCTGGAGACACTGCAGAGCCCATCCTGACATCTGATTCTGATTCTCTCCAGACAGGGGATCTAGGTGAGTTTAAAAACCTATCTGTATGGACCAAATTGATTACCAAGTTGAAATGCATAAAGTGAGAAACTGTGAACAAGAATCTGATCTAAAGCACCCCAAATAAATTATTCATAAAAAATGTAATTGCTTTTGTGGGTGTTTTCTGGAAATTAAACTACCCCATGAGGATCTTTAGCTTCTCAACTTTTAATGGATGCTTTGCTAAGCACACAATACATGTCTTCTTTATGCTAAGCAGTTTTTGAGCCGAAGAAAAAATCCTCAACTTATTTAAGTGGCAACAAATTATGAAACTGCAAAACAACCATTCAAACGACCTATGTAACAATCAGAGAAAATGATACATCTCTTTGTCTGTAATGCTTTATACTTGCAGTGATTACTGTATATTTTCCAAATGCAAACACATATTATTCATCACTGGAATTGCACAACAGCCTACTGCAATTTTAGCTAAGGCTACTGGTGACTGTTTTCAGTTTCACACTGTTCAACAACTGAAATATTTATCTTTCCTGAAGGAAAAAGTATGATACCAAATGGCTGCATAAATTTTAATGTTGAAATTCAATTCAAAGAGGATTTTATAGAAGTACAATTCCCAGAGAACGTTTGGAGCTTATCACAGGCAAAATATTTCTATTTTTTTTCCAAGTGGGACAGTCAATCACCTTCCCTTTGGCTTAGCTTTATTAATTTCTTTTCACAAAGAAGGACAGTTCAGCAGAAGCAACATGAAAAGCACATCACAAATACAAATGTATGCAGGGACTTGGGAAACAAGGAGGAGATATTGGAGACAGAGACATGTTAGAACAAAAATAGACCTATATTATCTGAAAAGCAAGTAACTAGAGTATTAGTCATCAGGTTGTTTTTGCAGGACTGTCACAGTGAATTCTTGTGAATCTTTTTTGGTTTTTTCTGACTTATTTTCATGTACCTTTCAAGATATCTCATTACACCTGAAATATCTAAAGTGGTCTCAGGGTGCATCTCATTGCTACTAAAAAATGAGAACTAAGTTCCGATTTGTTCAGTTAATGATGCCATTTATAAGAAGTCCTAAAAGTGAACCTGTTCCATAGCCTGCTTTGCCATTCTGTTGACAGAAACCTTGAACAAATCCCCTCTCTCTGAGAACACAGTAAAGACAAGCCTAAAAGGGCTCAGATTCTGGAATTACTTTGAAGAGAAGGGGTCAGCACTCATGCACTAACCAAAGCAGCCTTAGCATTAATATAAGCTACAAAAGACTGTCTTGTAAACTCAGCCCTAATCATACAACTGTATCAGACTAGAAAGACATCTTTCTCTGCAAGGTATGTTTTACTCTTTACTCACTGCCAAGATCTCCATGTTTCTCAGTTACACTTGGTGAAATTAGGTCCAACTAACAAACTTGGATCAGATTTAAACCTAGGACAGAATGACATCAGGATGCAATTGGTCCTTGAACACACCCATGATGGTGCTGCTCTAGTGTGGTCCCTGGCTAATGCACTCTTCTCCTTACAAGCATCAGGAATACCAAGCGTTGACTGAATTTTTTTTGTTAGGTCAGATGTGCATCCCTTTATGAAAGAAAGTCCTGATACCATACCTCTAGTTTCTTGAGAAAAATTTTTTAAAACTGAGATAAGAATTGCCAGGTTAATTCAAACAGGTCAGTACTAATTAAACAGCTACCAGCCTGTAAATTATCAATAACCAGAGAATAAATTGCTCTTTCTGCTAGACCTTAGCATAACTACAGTATCTAGCCACAAGCTTTAGATCATCAGCTCTCCAACTCCCATACAAATTCTTGTCACTGGGGGATTTATGAGATATCTAACTACAAATAATCCCTGTCAAGAGCAATTTTTTCTTTCCAGTTCAACACTGGAATATACCAAGTCCCACACACTGGCTCAGGGTAACTTCTTGCTTCCTGCTTTGCCATACATATGCCATCTGTAGTACCCTTGATTATCAGATCACGTCCTGCTCAACTACTTGTCCTTCCATTCACCATGCCAAGTATAAGTCTTTCAGGGATGTGCATTTAATTTAAAATTTGTTTGAAGCGAATTGGCACAAGCATACAGATTAGCATGCAAAATACAGTTAAAAGACATCAAGCGCACTTTGACGGACAGGAACTTTTTACAGTGGAGCATCAGAACGCTTCTGTCAAACACAAGACACAGCATGGTAGGCAGTGTCAAGGAGTTTGCTGGATTGTATCAGTGTTAGTCCTGCCTGCAAATAACCCCCTATATACATCAAAAAGAAACTAGGGAAACCCCAAGACTATGCACAGCCAGAGCAGTAAGGGCTATATAGAAGATCTCTGCTTCTCTTTTCATGCTGTGAGACCCAGCAGGGATAGGAAAATGTTATGTATTCCTGCTACACTGCAAAGTGCAAAGCAATGAAGCCTGATCTATCCACCACTTGCAAGGAGAACTTATCACTGGGGGCTTTATGTAAAGAAGAAGAGTTTGGGGGGAAAAAAAGGCAAGCGATCTAAGCCTTCTTCAACCACACTTTAAGTAGCACAGCTACATTATCCCGTCACTGAATTCAGTGATGGGCTCCAAACTTGTAAATAACCTTGAGAGAATCAGGGACTGGAAACTGAGTATCTTCATTTCCAATTCAGTCTAGATCCTCTGAAGATAGCAAAAATAAAGTTGCTGCCCATTCTGGAGTACACAGTAGTACACTGGGATTAATCTCTTTAATCATGCAGAGAAAAGGAGAAAATATATTACCATATGCTACCACAGAAAAAATAATGTTATTGTGTTAAATGCTACAGTGTAAAAGACAATGCATAGAACATGTTTGCTAGGTAGAATAAATACCAATGAGGAACCACGGTTTTACACTGACATATGATATCATGTATTAAAACCCCACATTTTTTTTAAATTCAGGAAAACCAGAAAGTCTTTTGGAGGTATGCTTGAGACATATACATAATCTGAACCTCAAACAGACTAGCAAGAGTAGATTTATTATTAGAGCTGGAAAACTAAACTAAACAGTTCATCTCACAAGCCCCTCATGAATTCAAACAGCCTTTGTTATTGAGTACTGAGAGGTAAATATGTCAGAGATGAGGTAAAAGCATTAAACACAACCATTCCTGAGAATACTTACAGTTTGAATTAAGAAGCCAATAAACCCCAAAGGAGATTTTATTTTTTTCCCTGCATATCCAAGAAATCCCTTCCTTATTTCCCTGGATTCTTCTTTAAAAGGATGAAATATTTCAGAGAGACACTGCCATACAGCTGTTAATTAAGAGATTTATCTTGAAAATAGGGAGTAGCAGCAATTACTGCCAAAAACCTGTGGCTTGTAGCTCATCTGTTACTTAAAATGTTCACTTTCAACTGAAGGAAATATGATTATCCTCCATGAAATTACTAGCTAAAGATAATTAACAGTTCAAATTTAGATACCCAACTATAATTACATGTACTGCAGTAATATTTTATATAAATTATCACAGGATAGCAAACAATTCTATTGAAATTCAATGATTTCTTCACTCTGAAGCACATAAATAATTTCAATTTTTCAAACGAATGAATGGCTTTTAAAATGTAAAAATCTTTTCATTTTTACAACTGACTAATTTCAATTACTTAGTGAAAAGGGGGAGGAGGAGCTAGCTGTCCTTTCACTCTAAAGACATAATATTTACCAGTCTCCTTTTTTCTTTTTAGTGACACAGCAAGACATACCACAAATACTACATTCATTTAATTAGTGCTTCATCAAGCAAATCTGCTGCAAGCATGAACTGCATAAGCAGCTTTGATATCATCAGAGAGGGCAACTCCTCGGGCTTAATACAATGGTAATGCACTATACAGTGACAAACACCACTGAGTGGAACAGTTAATTGTGGAGATAAAGAGAAAATAAAATATTAACCAACCAGCCAGTCAACAGCAAAGGTGCTATTTCTTTTCACAACTGTTGTAGTATTCTTTACCTGTCTAAGATGACAACTCACACCAAGGAGACTTCTAGTCTGACTGTCAGAGACTTTATAACTGTTATAGAGAAGGAAAAAAACCAAGAGATTTCTCTCTCTTCCCCCCCCCAAACCAAGGAGACAGAAAACTAATTTAGGAGTAATCTTGACAACACTTTCTGCCAAAACAGGCAGAGTTTAGCTAGGAGGAATGGGACACATCCCAACAAATGCAGACACGGGTATGTGAACCAGTTATCGAGACTATAATTGCTAAATAGGCATTTCCCAGGTATGCCATACAACATTTTTTGGCAACAGAATCAAGGCCAGACCCATAAATAGGTGCATCCAAATTATACTCTTGCTCCTTGTACTTAACTCGTACTCATTACCTACCCTACTGCAAGAGGCATTCTCTGGATACAGTGATATTCTCTTTTTCATTCAGGCTGTAGCCTCCTTGTCATACTAAACAATACCAGAAAGTGATATACTATTCTATTGCTTGATAATATAAATATCTTTTAACCCTTACCTTTAAGCTTTTTTGTTATTTAAAGCAACTAGTAGTTCCATTTTTCTAGACAGGTCCTTGCTGTGTTCACACAAACTTACTGATTTCAAGCAAGTAATGAAGGAAGACAGCCAGAGTAGGGAAGACAGAGCAGAACAGAGCAGATAAGAGAATATTTTCAGTTAGAAGGGACCTACAGTGATCATCTAGACCACTTCAGGGCTGACCAAAGGTTAAAGCATGTTATTAAGGGCATTGTCCAAATGTCCAGTCTAAACCTCCCCTGGTGCAGCTTTGAACCATTCCCACGTGTCCTATCACTGGCTACCAGGGAGAAGAGATCAGCAAAGATGACAGGCTAATACAATGAAGAATAAAATGGCTAATCATATGATAGAGAACTTCTGGCATCACTGAGCACCTTTCACCAGTTCAAATCATATTTAGTCTCAAGTGTCTGTGGAAATGCTATGGTATCAAAAACATCCGGTCAACCATTCTGATTTCTATTTTCTGATTAATTCCCTCAGTAAAATCATCCATAGACTTTTTCCTCCCCCCTTTTCTCCCCCGCAAGTGGATTTTTTTTAAAAAGATCTCCTGTGCTATTATCCACTGGCAGCTTCACTCAAGAGTCCAACTTACATTGCCTTCCAACATGGTCAGAAACTTCCAACATTATCATTCTCCAAAAGTTTCTGATTGTTTAAACAGAATGTAGGAACCCCAGACAGAGACTTCTAAACCCACTGTCTTAGTTCAGATTGAAACAAGCAAAAACTAAAAGTCTCAAGAAAAAATCTCCAGAGAAATCACTTGATTGCAACAAAGCAGTATTAGTTTTAAAAATATTTTGCATAAACATTTTTTGCGTAGGCTTCGTTAGATAAACACTGACTTCATTGTTTGCTCAGTCCTCTGCAGAAGGAAGGAAAGAAAAATTACCTACTTACTTATCTGTAATAGCTGGTGCTTTCTATGTAGAACTGACAGTAATAGCAAAATCCAAACAAGGCTTTCCGCAGATGTTCTGTACTTTTCTCTTTCTGGCATAAATAATATGCTTGATTTCCTGCATTTATCTCATAGCTTTTATCTCAAGAGACTTTTAATATCCCCTTGTTTTCAAGAGACCTAAATTAATGTTTTCAGAAATCTTTATGACTGAGATTTCTGCAATTTGATAAATCAGTCAGCCACCTCTAAAGAAAGGTGCCTAGCATTTTAACTTCATAATTCAATTTCAAGGTTTTTATTGATTTATTTTTCTTTTGCTTACAGCAGAATTGTAGCTGATACTCTTTGTTGAAATAATTCTGGATTGACTCAGGGTTATTTGCATTACAAGAACGTGTACTTATGTGAGTCAGCTCTATCACCCTTGCTGCTCAAAAGGGTTTTGAGTCAACCGGGAGCATCTGGAGACTGATCACAACTGGCTCTTGGAGAGCGGAAAACACACACCTCAACTCATAAAGGTGACCACCCTGTAGACAGATTTAAAATCCCCATGAAAACAGAATGGTTGATTTTACTTCCAAGTAGCTCTAGTCTAGGCAGAACACTCTCATACATATTCTGGTTTATTCTTATCGTGGGCTCAAAGACCACACCATGATGTGAAACACAGTGCTACAAGAGGGGACTGTCATAACACTGTCTTCAACAGCATTTGCCTGATCAGAATGAAAATGTTGCCACAGAAAGTCTTCCCCTTAGTCTCTACAGATGTAGAAAACTACCCTATCAAGATTAAGAGCAAAGACTGCTTCTAGCAGTCATTCGTGATCAAAATGTTTCACAGCTGATGGGACTGGGGGCAAATTCACACATAAATATCAGCTTCTAGTTCTCAAAACATGAATTCTGACTAGACCCATGATTCTCTATTCTCCTCTTTCAAGAGGAGGATGAAGGGATATCCTTCACGAGGCCAAGGCTTGACCTGAAATTAAAGTTAGAAGAGAGCAAAGAAACATGTTTATGCAGTGAATACAATGAACATGCAACCAAACCATGGTTTTGTTTGGGCTATTTACCCACTTCTCATATACAGTGCAGTAGCCAACCTTCTCTTACCTCCCAAGTGTTGCCTAAAACAGCCCACTGTTGGGCTTACCTACCTTAAAGAAAACTCCACACTGAAGGATATATTACTAAGGAGGAGCTAACACCACATCTGATTTAGAAGCATCTCTATATCTGCTTTGTTCTTACACAGAAATGCTACACAAAACCATACCAAATGGATTTCAGAGCGTGATGTCAGCACTACGCTGCAATGGCAATTTCAAGGAATCTCAATATTTGACAGTGCTGTAATGAGACTTCTTCCTTAAAGATGGTCAGAAATTGATGTGCCAGCCTCCTCTGTCAGAGATGAGTTGATAGCCATCCATTTTCAAATTAGTCTTGAGCTTTCTGACCCATTTCGCTCCAGAGAAGAGCTGTCACTGCAGTTCACAGATGAAAATTGATCTTTAGATCTCTAGTGTAACTCGAAGTCCTTTTAACTGAAAAGGTCAGTCAGAAGAACAATGGTCTTAGCTTTACATACAGCTAAAGTCTACAACACCACAACAAAGTCTTTTACAGGCTGTGAAATCAAGCATATATCTTAACCTTAGCTTACAAATTTTACCTGAAAAGTTGAAGTTAGGCAAGAGAAAAGGGAGAATTAGACTGAAAGGTAATTAAGCTTCTTCCCTACAAAGATGAAAGCAAACTGAACAGCTATAATAACCAAGAAACAGCAGTAGCTGCTGGGAAAACTGGTTTACTGAAGCTAAGCTCAGAGATTTATTCATACCAGCTCACTTTTTAACTTCAGCTCTCTAGCACTTGAGGAAGAACCATGCTGACTCAGAGTCATTCGTTCTATTCCTCATTAATGACCCAGGATTCAAGATAATTCCATGTTTTTGCTTACTCTCCTCTGAAGTCTCACTTTACTCTTGAGTTCCCTGGATGATCTGGTCTCCAGATTGGGAAAAGCAAAAACAAACAAAAAGCCACCACCCCACACACACCTCTCTGGCATCCTATGTAAATCACAAATTACAGTGGACTGCAAGCCAGCAAATCACAGTCCTGAGATCAAGAAAGCAACAGGCTTATCTGGTACAATTTCTGATTTTTTATGCAGTCCTTGGTATTGCTAAATAACATGTTACCATGAAGAATCACATTACTTTCAGCTTTTCTTCAAGAAGGTCTGCTGAATTTTGCTACATAGCAGAGAGACGCAACACCTCATGCTTCAGTTCTTTTAGTCATTTTACTGAAAAAGGCTGGGTGCTGGTGAGAAGCAAAGAGCTCTTACACAGCTTGGAAGCAAGCCTACTGTTTGCAGAGAAACTGATGGAAGGATAAGGACCTTTCCTTTCACCTTAAGATTTGTTATATTCTCAGACAGATAAGTGGTAAGCATTGACAATGAATAGCATACCTGCATGGCTATATCTTTTCATAAAGAAAATAGGCAGATAAATAGCCACCTTGTTTATCCCAATAATATGCATTATAGCTGCTTGATAAACTGGCACCTGAGCCATTTTATACTCAAACTCTTGATAGCTTGTGGAAGTTAAGTGTTGATTCTTCCTAGAAAAAGAGTAGAGCACAGACCTTCAGCATTCACCTTCTCTATTCTGGATAAGGGAATTATCTCCTGAGTATTGCTTCTGAAGTTGGCTATACTGCCATTCCTGGACAAGATGGGATGCTCTGTAAAGGATAAGGTTGGTGATGCACATGGTCATTTCTGCTACTGCCACCTGCATTCAATGACAATCATCAAATCCAAATACTGACAGTAATATTAGCTTTCCAGTAGAGACTCCATTCTGTGAGGAGCCTTACTAAAGAGCAGTCCTAAGAAGCTAACATAGAAACTCCACTTCTGGGAAGTATGTCAATGCTGGAGGGTAAGGCATGCATATTCCTCATATCTCTAGGATGTGGGGGCTGACCTTGCTCACAAAGGAAGGAATGCTAATGCAGTGAAAAAAAGTCAGCTGGGATTCCTCTCTCCTTATTCGAAGATAGGGCTGGGAGACCTCTGCAGAAGAATTTTTCTTACTTATTTTTAAGCTTGTTACAACAGATTGAGCAATTACGACTACCATTCGTAATGGAATCTAGCTACTTAAAGTAGGAAATTACTATTCAGGACTGGTCTGAAGATGTAATCTCATTTATTATGCCAGCAGAAATGGGCAACCAATTACTTTTTTCCTAGTGCTGTTAGTACTTCCTTTCTTAGAGACACTGTTCTTTCTCCCCACAAATAAGCATAGATGAGCTCATATCCAGTACTCTTATAATGTGCATATCCTACTTTTAATATAAACACAATCTACAAAGTGTAACATGCTACACTGGCAATGTTTTCTTAACACTATGTTAAAGTGCACAGTAGGCAAGATCCCAATTCCTTGGTCACTGCTCCCATTAACACTGTTTGCTGATGACTTCTTTGATGTAGTAATGATGACTACTAATAGGTTAGAATTCTCCAGACAATTCAGTTCTGGCATTGATTTTGATCAGAGCAAAATTATGCCCTATGTTGGAAATGGATGTTTACCTTGATTTGTGATGAGTTTATACCTGCGAAGGCTCATCCTGAATAATGAAACTGTGAAAAATCAGTTCTTCATGATGCTA
The DNA here is from genome assembly GCF_000737465.1 of Haliaeetus leucocephalus. Classification (NCBI taxonomy): domain Eukaryota; kingdom Metazoa; phylum Chordata; class Aves; order Accipitriformes; family Accipitridae; genus Haliaeetus; species Haliaeetus leucocephalus. The sequence continues at coordinate 1,011,453 of NW_010972620.1, forward strand.
CAACCAGCTACAACCTTGCAAATCTGGCCACTGTAAATGCCAGTTACATTAGCAGTGACGTATCACTACTTATGTCTTGTTTGTATAAAAAGTGCAATTTATTAAAAATACACAGTGAAAGGAACTGGTTTTTTTAAAAACATGAATTCCTTATAAAAATGGGATCAACCAATACATAAAAGTTGAGTGTTTACATATTATTTACCACCTTGTCTACGAAGAGACTGCGAGGGAAGTGTAAACTATAGCTTGAAAGGCAGAGAAATAATTTTTTTCTTCACTTCTAAAAGGCCATTATTCTCTCAAACATATCAAGACACCTTCATTCATCAAGGAGGTAATTAAAAAACATATGACATGACAGTCGCTGTTCTTGTCCCCACAACCAAATACTCTGATTATATGCTTCATTTCAGATTTCTGATTAAATTCTCCGATTTCTTCAGCTGTATTCAACAGTAATTGCTACAATTCTCTTTCAGCCAATCTAATACAAAGAAGAAAAAAACAAAACCAAAAAAACCACACACAAGAAATAAAAGCTCTTATACAGCACTATGTTAACATTCACTCTGGAAGCTGTACAAATCAAATTGAGATGTTGCCACAAATTAATTTCTTCAAAATTTGATTTTTCCTTGCAAAAAGGAACCTCTGGAATCAATAAAGTTTTCTATTAAAAAAAAAAAAAAAAAAAGAAAATCAACAGCACAATTTAGCCCAAAGTCAACTTTTCAAACTAATTTAAGTAACTAAATTGCAGCTACAAAAATAAAATCACATAAGTATTTTATTTATTTTGCTGCTAGTACAGCACTTTTATACAGAAAATGTTTGGTTTTTTTAATTGATTTTATTCTCATGTATATATCCAATCCAACATGAAATTGTAAGTTTAATTATCTCTGCAGCCACTGTGTTATTAAATTGAATAATTTTCATCAAGTTTGTTTTTCAGTCAGTTGAAGTGAAATCCACTAGCACCAACTGGAATCTTTCTACCTGGGATCAATAGCCAACATGAATCTCCTGAAGTTCAACGCTGGGAAGTACAGAGTCCTGTACTGGGGGAAGTAAAGCCAGACTCTTCTCAACAGTAGCCAGGAAAAGGAGAGACAATGAGCACAAACTGAGGTACAGGAAATTGCATTTAAACATAAGAAACAACATTTTCACTGTGAGGGTGGTCAAACATTAGAACACATTTTCCTACGAGAAAGGTTGTGGAATCTTCGTATTCAGTTACAGGCAAAACTCAACTGGCCACCGTCCTGAGGAACCTGCTCTCACTGACCTTGCTTTGAGCAGCGGGTTGGGACTTGTCGATTTCCAGAGGTACCTTCAACCTAACAATTCTGTGATTCAAATTATGACCTAATACAAACCAGACCAGCAAGTGATTATTCACTTATTCATAGCAGACATATCAATTTCAAGATGCCTGTGTGGGTGTTCATGACAATCATGAGCTCAGTTTGCCACTGACTACCAATACTAAGCAGTACCGGCTCCAAGGATGTTAAATTAAACTCTCACCAAGCCATTCTTTTTTCCTTCAGCACAAAGATATCAAAACCCATTTCATGCAACTTCCTCAAATCTATGACAGCTGAAAAACATAGCTTAAATAGTTCTGACCAATTCAGAAATAACACATTTAAAAATAGTCTCTACATGAAGCTGAGGCCAAAACTCTGGCAACTGCAATCTGCTTGCAAATGTTTTGAGTAGAGCAAGAGCCTAAAGGGAGTTATATCATGACAAATTAATCACTTCCTCTAAGAAAGCAAACAAGGTCAAGAATTTGGTATTTCATTCACACAGGATTTTTGGTGTTTCTAAATAAAATGTGTTGTGTTACTATTATTTACCCATACTCGCTTGTACAGGGACTTCATTACTACGCTCATGTCAGCACAAAAGATATCTGACTGTCTAGGAATCTTTTAGTTATTTATTTATTTTTAACCTAAACAACCTATTTTACTGAACAATATTTGAAGCAAGTCTGTACAGCTGAGATGCTACTTTTTTTTCTCAGAAAGCTTCAGGAGGTAATACATTCAGAAATTATTTACATGGCAAGCAGATCAAAATACAATACTATGGGTTTCGCTGCTGTTGCAAAGCTATATTTACATTAGAATGGTCTATTACTTGTCGAGTTGAGATATGAAATAGGTCTCTGCACACACCCTTTCTGTGTACACGATAGGGCTTTGGACATTACTTTAGCAGTTTATTAATAATAAAAAAATATGTATTTTTTCTTATGACTACCCAATAAATAATCAACAAATGTGAAAGAGAAGGCAGGTTATGACACTAAGAGCCTCACACTCCAAGATCACTGTGCTATGCTCCCCTCAACCCTATATACCATCACAGTTCACAATGTTCATAACCAGACACAGGATGTGGCTGGATGCAGTACAGCAATATTTCTGACTGCCAGCTCAGTGGTGTCTACTTCCTTTAATTTTTATATCTACTTACTGCTCTGGTAAGTAACATATGAACATAAGCAAACATTTAAGGTCAGATCTAATCAGGAAATTGACCCAGTTTTGGCAACGGGTGAAGGCTCACTCATTAAACTATATTAACATAAACACATAATACTTTTGCAGCACTTTTTTGCTTGCTGTTGGTCTGTCCTCGTTCAGCCAGATGAATTCTGGGTCAAAGACTCAGTTAACATGCCACGGGTCAGGTCCTTCTCCCTCTCATTTAGAGCTCTGTACCCAAAACTTGGTATCACCAACTTGGGAAGATGATCTGGATTCATATTTTAAGCCAAAATCTTCACAGCTAAGAGCTTAGGGAAATTAATTTCAGACAGCAATGGAACAAGACTTAGATTTCTATAAATTTGTGCTTCTAAAACATGCTTTCCTTAATAGCTGTTTTTCCTATCTTTTGTAGTATCTCTCAGTTTCCACTTCTTCATTCCCTAAACTGCCCACTAGTCTTCCTTCATCACACACACAAAGCATGCTCAACTCCTTCTCCACCTGCAGTCCTGGTAAATGGTGCTTTAAATCAATGACCAGTCAGAATAGAAATAGTCTAACATCATCCAGTAAAATAGATAGGTGTTCATTCTTGGTCAAAGACTCCACCTGTTAACTGCAAAACTGTAGCTTTTTCCAAAAAGATCCTTCAGAGGATCTTACATAAAATTATTTTTTGGCAGTAGGAATTAAACTATTTGTAACTGACAGTCTCTTTTGTTAAATAAATCAGAAAAAGTAAAATTCTACTGGACACTAAGGCCAGCCTTTCAAAGATTTCAGACCTAAGGAACGGAAATCTGCTTCAGTTCATTTGCTCCACTTCTAAAATTGCTAGATTTTAAATGCATCCTGAAATTCATTTCTTTGCTTTGCATTATAGAGCGCCTTGTGGAATTTTCAGAAGACTAGAGTATATATTGTGATAGCTTCTATTTTACAGGGCATCTATTTGTCTTCAAACACTTGTTCTTCATAGGATATTCCACAAGTGACACTATCTGACAGGAACACCACATCTAAGCTTACCTTTACATAGGCAATTTACAGCATGTATGATTACAACATGCACTGATGATCACTCTATATCACTTGCCAAGAAATGTAGAAACAGGCTTTAAAAGAGCGTATCAGGGATACTCTGACAGCTCCTAAAGCATCATCTTGGTCCTTGTATTAGCTGGCAGTAAGCTCTCCTTGCACCAGTCCCCAAGAACAGTGCAAGAACCAAGGGAAAACATAACTTCTCACATACTGCTGCTCATTCCAGGACACCATGCATCCCTCCCTCCTCCTCCTCACTGTATGTAGTTCTACCACATACTTCTTTCAGACATGATCAGGTGTCTTCCAATGTTTTCGATACCTGGAGAGTTTCACAGTGCAGTAGCCCAAAGAATTATCTCCTGAACTCCTTATTAGCACACTTGGTGAGAAAAAAGCAAATGTGCTACCAATGATATATATAAGTACAGAAAATGAAGTTAGCATGACAGAAAAAAAAATTATGCAACAAATTATTGGAACACATAGTAAACTGTAATATTAAACTGTAGCTTAATAGAGGAGAATCATACTGGCATGATGAATTCAGAGCAATTTGAAATGAGGCACCAAGCTCAGAAAAGAAATGTCCAATTAGGTGGCTCAAGATTAGATCAGAGAGAGGTATTTATCCTAGACTGAATTCACAAACCATATAATAACTAGCCTAATTTTAAGCTGCAGGAAAATCCTACTCTGTAAGACGCTTAAAATTAATATAAAAAATATCTTTTTTAATTTGTTGTGAAACATCTGTATATAGTAATGAACTGATACTGTAAATGATACAAGAAGTCTTTTCCATCTTCAGTGTCTATGAATCTGTGTGGACCTGAAAGACAAAGTCTGTTTCCAGACTGAATTCTGTAAGATTTCAGTGTACATTGCTTCCAGACCAAACCTTCCAAAAACAGAGGATAGCAGATAATCCCAAACTTCATATGCAAAGTCTGAACATTTTTTGCATATTAAGGGTTCAAGAGTTTAACTGAGCTCTACTGTTCAAAACAGGGGGGAAAAAAAAAAAAGAAAAAAAAAAAGAAACAACCCGCAACATTTGATAGAACTAGTTTATATTTGTAACATTACCAGGAGCATAAAGCAAAAAGAGAATTTGCCCCTTTAATTCTCCCCCTACTTACAGCCACCTGACTGGTGATACGGCAACATCACAGCTACCTTACTGGTCATATCCTTTTCTTCTCCTCTGCCTCTCTGTCATGACCACCACTTCTTCTAGCAGCATAATCATAGTGTATCAGCTACAAATCTCCTGCAGTTCATGTGTTCCACTTGTAAAACTACTGGATTTGAACATGCATCTTTTGCTGCTTCAATTAATAGAGTAAGAACACGGGGCGGGGGGGCGGTAAAACCAAAGTCAGCACCAGCTGATAAAGCACTGGTGTGGTTCAAACAAGTCATCGTTCTTTGTGAATGGAAGTTCTAACCAACTCTGATGAGTGACTTGCTGTGCATCTTCCATCCACCCCAGCATCCTTGTGATAGACACCTGCCAAAGATCTGGAAGACTGTTTACTATGTAACGAGAGACAGACAACAAATAAGCTTAACTTTTTATATCTCCCACTCCTGGAAAGTAAAGGTTTAATCCCCTATATAATCAAGGAATGGCCATGTTAATCACTTCATGTATTTTAAAACATTTCCCTGTGCTTAGGAAAAGAACTGAATTTTAACTGGTATGCAGCTGAACTCTGGACTTACCTCTTAAAGCTATAATGTATGACTGATTTAGGGAGAACAGCTACATCTGGTATTGTCACTATGTGCACCTCTCCCAGAACTCTTTAGAGGTCCCAGGGTATGCTGCTCCCTTCTTCTTTTGCAACAAATGTAAGCTGCAACTCATGAACCCTATATCCTTTACAGAAATGTGAGCTCTCATATGGAAAACATGCTCAATATTTCTGGCACCTTAATTAAACACGTACTTGACATACAGTCTTCTATTCACACATAGAATCAGTCTTCCTAGTGCATGAAAAAAACCTGATGGTTTGTAGGCTGAACAAGTTCCCTGAAGAAATTTAGATATAGTCTCTAAACAAAGATATTTACCTGATTATAACAATGGTAATTTAAGACTAAAACAGGGACTATAAAGCTGACTTTCTCCCTCAGGATCCCATGGTAATCATAAAAATTCCAAATTTTGTCACCAAATAAACTCAGACCTCTCTGTCCACATAAATACCAGACAATAAAATACTTGCCGCTTGTAGCCTATATAAAGAATGGCACATTGTGAAATCTCCCTTGAACTGGCAAATGCATAAAGCTACTTAAAGTCGCAAACAACTGATATTGAAAAGAATCCTTCCAATTTCTTTTCAAGGTTTTAATCACTGAATATCTGGTCTACCTGGAATTGCTCGACTGGATCTAAACCTGGTATTATAAGCATTTATTTACCATGCATTGTCTCTGCACAATAACACATTGGGCAATAATTAAACTTAAGAAGAGGCTTCTGCATGATGATAACTTTTCAACAACAACTCTAAGTTAGATGTTATTGATTTCAGATAAATAACACTACAGGATTCTAGGTTCATATTTTGTTTGTGGAAAGATCTTGTCAGCCTGACACAAATGTCTAAATTACATCAGTCATGAGATAAAAAGGAAGCAATCAATAACAAAAAGCCTTTATATCCATCCCATTAGTATAATGTATGCCTGCAAATTCAGTGATCTTTTCAACTACCAGCTATGCATGTGGCTTACCCAATTAACTGTTCTGTGTTCATCCACCATATTTTTCCTCTTGTCAATGAGTTTTCATGTGTTGCATTCAGTTAAATACTCTTTACTCATACATGACGTTTTTCACCAGTTGGGGTGTTGGGCAATCATTACACTTATTAATTCCAGACAATAAAAGGTTTATACTGATTTCTGCATAATTTGTTCCATTTGTTTCATTAAATACACTAAATTATTCTGTCTGTATCCATTTGGTTGTTCATGTTTGTTTTTTATCTGTTGCTTGCTGCTGCTGTTTGAATCTTGCTGCAAGGAGAGAAAAAACAGTGAAGGGTCTTTTATCAGTCCATCAGCAGTTGCATTATCTACTTTCCAGCAACTGCAAGGAGTGACCTGAGGAAACAGTATATTCTCACTCCTGCTACACATCAGGAAGGAGGTTTAAGAGGGGAGTCTATAAAAAAAAAAAAAAAAAAAAAAAAAAATACTGCAAAAGGGCAGTTCCCATCACGCTTCACCAAACAATAAAAAATTTCTTCAGAGGCTCACCACAGAGATGGCTGAATTCCTCCAGTCCTTACTATGGTCAGCACTTTCAGATGGTATAACTGGCTCAGAACTCCCACTATTCTCAGGGCCATGTTTGAGACTTGCTTATTGTTTGGATAACAAGCTTGCAAAGTACATCCAGAACAAACCCTGAAGAGTATGTGTGCTTACTCCACAAATCTTGGGAGGTTAGGATGCCATGAGGTACCTCCAAGGCAAGCTGTCTGAAGGCTCTCTGTAAGATGACTCTACAGAAGACACACAGGAAGGACACAGGCAGGAGGAAGAAATGCTGCATTTATGATCTTCATAAACATCATTCTTTCATGGACGTACTTTCAGTCAAGTATGGCATGGAGAAGCTGCATGGTATCTTCACAGGTAGTAGCGTTAAATAGCATAAAATTACCAATGGATTATAAAACCATGGAAATACTAAATATGGAAAAATAGACCTACATTTTGGAAGCATTTTAGTCAGAATAGCTACATTTAAACCTGGGACTCAGGAACACATCTGAGCTACTGGACCCAGGCAGGAGTCGTGGCTCCCCACCCCAAAATGTTGGTTCCCTCAAACAAGATGTACTGGCTCAACTGAAAAAGAGGCAAAATACGCTCCAAACAATCCAGAAGGTCCAGGGACTCCTTTGATCCAGTAGAACATGCGCTACTGGGTGAATTTCAATGGAGTCATTGAATGTTGGCTTGTGCTTGTAGATTCTAAACTCAAGTTGCTGTTACAAAAAGTTATCAACAGAGGTCACCTAACTTCAACAGTCTTTCCAGAAAAGGACAGCAAAAGACAAAGCTGGGAGACAGCAGCCTTGAATGAGGTATGCCAACTCAAAGTACGTTTTCAGCAGCCACTTCAGGTAGAGTTCTACTCCTCGTTCAGAGAAGGTAGTAACAACCACACTGTCCTCATGTGGGTCAACCTCCTGTTCTGATTTGGTACAAAATGCCTCAGCTATTCAGGCAGCTATAGTTTGCATCTATCTGCAAGTCACTTTTTGGCTTTACAAAATGGTTTGTGCTCCATACATTTTTATTTGTATTACACGCACTCTTTGGCACAGGGAGATGAAAGACATGGTAATTTAAGCCAAGAAAATCATCTGTGCTCTAATAAGGAGAACACACTCTCCTTCAGGGCACAAGTTGACTGTCGCAGTGGAAGACAGGTAGTTCACAACATTTTTATTGAGTACGCAAGGTCAGGTCAGGCCATCTGGGGGTGTCAGTACTGTCACTCTTGTTATACATCCCTGCACTACGTTCTTATAGCACAACATTCACAGCACCACAGACCTTCTTGTTAAAGGCCTCATTTTGCATGGATGAGGTTTTAGATCCTGGTATTACAAAGCTTTTGATTGACAACCTGCCCAAGGAATGCCCTAAGAAAAACTGTTTTGAAGATGAAAATGGCTCTTGACTGAAGCTTCTAACCTCTCTTTATGAGCTGCCTGGCAGCTTTTACGAGTGATTTATTTTTTTCATGTGTTCAAGTGAAATAGAAAATACCAAACTGTAGTGGGCTACTTGTAACTATCATTCCAAAAGAGGTACTATAGTTTATGTCAACTCTCATCCTCCCCATTTATATTTCCATAGCCATGAAAATAGAAAAAAAAAAAAAACAACAAAAAACCCAAACAAACCCACAAACAGTAACAGAAACAAAAAACCTTTTCTTGGTGCTTCTTCACGAATTCCACAACAAACAGAGAAAGGATGACAGTAATCTGAAGAACAGAACTCCTTCATTTTACCTAGTAGCAATCTTATGCTGAAGGAAGGGACAAAGGAGCCAAGAAAAAATTTTGGACTGAGTTTATGGAAGGAAAGGTCACAATTACCTACATGTTAAGAAGGGAGGAAGGGCAGTTTTCTAAAACTGAGATAAGAGAATAATGTTTCACAGGGAGCGGGAGGTAGAGGAGATATAGTTCATACATTACACAAAACAAAATACTGAAAATGTAGAATTATAGCAAAATTTCCAAATTATTATATCCTCAAAATCCTCATTGCTTCATAGGTCCAGGAAGGTAGTATAATGTATTACCCACAATATTTTTTGCTTTTCACTCTTCAGTCTAGTGGAGGATAAAGTAACAGCAAGAAACTAAATTTATTATCACAACTATAAACTAATCTGGATAAAATAATACTGACAATCCTGGTTATCTAAGTAATTTTGCTACACAGAAGGAGCAGAGGTTAGCATTGTAAGATTATCAAATCAAAATGGCTTTCTTCTCCATTATGAGACTAAAACATGTATGGAGTTTAAGGCTTCAAAACACAGTCTTGTCAGAGACTTAGATATTATAACATCAGTCTTCAAATAGCTAAGTACTTCAAGCAGCTGTAGAATTGCCTCACTCTAGCATACACTTACCAACAGATAAAAATTACTGCACATATAATATCTTTTCATTCTTATCACATTGTAATAAAAGGCTTTGTAGTGGGAAATATAGCCAACTCAGCCACATGCTAATATTTTATTAGTCAGTGATGGAGAAAGCTGTTCTCATAATTTTGATCTAAATACACTGGGCCATCATTCTGCTCCAACTGAATTTTGTGTGAGCTGCAGTAACGTAACTCAGTGCTTATAAAACCAATACTGGTTAAAATTAAAACCCTAGTATGCATTCCATGGCTGCCCCACTGGCACAGGAACAAAGCACTTTGCTGTGCGACAAGTAGTCTCGGTGAGAGAACTAGTATGTGTGCCAGAGCTAAGCAGAGCATGCTACACATACAGTGTTTCCAGCCTGTGCAACACCAAAAGCACATGGGTGTCTTCTGCAACTCACACTTTGTAGTCTCTGAGTAAACTGTTGCATTTTAGTAAAGGAAAGCGACCAACTATAACACTTGCTGTGGGCTACTCTGTAAATTCTAGTACATCAGTGTATGCATGCACTTATTTTAAGCCTTTGTTGTTATACATTGACAAAATACTTAACCTAGAGGACTGCAATTAAGTGTGACAGCTAGATCTGAAGACAGACTACAAATAGCAATAAATACCATTTGTACTAAACTGCATATGATATATTCTGCTATTGCCTCTTTAATGTAATTGAGGCTTATAAACAAAATTTGAGACAGCTAAGTTAGTTTATTATTTAGGACTATAAAGCTTGTAACATATCCACAAACATCTACTACTCCCTTATCTGTTTCTGGGACTCAAACAAAAAAAAAGGGAGCAAGATAGCTCAGAATTTCATTCATTTCATTACCCAACTTGTTTGCAATATATAATTCTGCACAATTAGACAATCTTTTTTAAAGTTATTACTTTAAAAAAAGAGCAGAAGAACAAATTCCAGAGATATGACTTACTGGTACTCAACTGGCAGTTCTCAGAAACAGAACAGCACAAGGCAACAAATAATACGGGAGAAAAAAAAACACAAAAAGCTCACAGTAATCAAGTTATTTTACAGATGAAAAGAAGTTTTATTAGACACTTGACATAAAACACTCTAGAAGTCAGCTCCTCAAGACAGAGAAAGGAATCTTTGTAAACATCTGAGTTAGTACAACTAATTAAATCAGACATACAAGTTTTCATAAAGCCACCTAAACGTCTGTCAGGGTACAGCATAAGCTAGCAGTAACTGATTGAACCATCAGACCTAGACTGAGGACCACCTCAAAGCCAAATGGAGTCACAAGTGACTGTGCTGTCCTAGGAGCAGACAAGAAACCACAGAAACCCCAAACTGTGCCAAATTTACCTCTGTTTCCTGCCACCTCTTCCTCTAAATAAGATACTATTGATACACCCATTCCCCCATTAGATGCTACCTCTGTGCTGTCCTGCTGACAGAAAAGTAAGGACATTCTATCTATTCTCCTCTGCTTGCTTGAGGTGGGAATAGAGCTACTATTTACTCCTGCCTGTGCCCCAAGCAAAGCAGTCTAGTGGCAGTAGATATCTGAACATGGAAGTATAAGAACCCCTCAGAATTAAGGCCCACACAGACAAGGATTCCTTCTTTAGCCACAGCCAGCAGTGGATACTGTCAAAAGAGTAAGAAAACAGGGAATGAAAGAATCATCCTTCTACGGGCATATTACAATAGCTTCTAGTGCTATAAGGACTTCTTGAACCTCACTTTGTACCCAGCTCATTAGGATGAACAGCATCAAATTATGCAACCTGATCTCTCTGTATTCCTTTCTACCCCTTCTACCTTCAACCATACAGCCTCCCACGAAGAAACCTTAATGATAAAAGCAGTTGAACTGTCTTTGTGACTTGAACTTTGGTTTAATAGATCTAGTACTTGAAAGATACTAACTAGATCTTCTCAAAACTATGCAGGTCAAACATGCCTTGTCACATTTAATACTTCAATGGAATGTAACAAAATAAATATTTACTATATAGACAAAGGTTGCATACAGAGGTCTGCATTAGGGAACAGATACCCCCTCAGAACCACAGTTTTCTTTAACCTTGAATACTGCTTCACTCTACTGAAAGTCCTGCTATGGCTCTCAGTGAAGTCAGGTGATTCTCAAGATAAGAAAGGGTCACAGGCTCACAATTTTATTTCCAGAAGGAAATTTCTGGGGGTGGTGACCTAACACAGAAGACCGGGCCCCTCCCGCAAAAATCAGGTTCATGATCTAACAAAAAAAGAGCAATTCGAAAACACAGGGAGGACAGCATTTTACAAAAGATGCGCTGCATTTAAATGAACTTACAGGAAGAGTGGATACTCGGAAAGCTTTTTCTGCCTTCAGACACCAGATCTGGATCACCTGTGCAGTGCATTTCAGAGTTCATTACTCCATCTGGAAAGCAGCGGTAAAAGAAATCGGGACGCGGTCTACAAAAAACACCATGGATATTAAAAATATAAAAGCTGTAGTAACAAATAAACCTCAAAGTGATTATTACATTTACTGCTTATTACATACAGAGTTCATTCCCTCCTGCCTTAACACAGCAACAGAAATCATAGAATCATTTAGGTTGGAAAAGACCCTTAAGATCAAAGAGTCTAACAGTAAGCCTAACGCTGCCAAGTCCACCACTAAAGCATGTGTCTCAGTTTAAGGTCACTTTTTTGGCAGGCGGGCTTTCTCAGGGAAGCTTCCAGTGCAGCATGCAAGTGGGAGTTGTCTCTGAAAGCAAACACGCAGGGTTACTCTTGCCTAAAGCAATCAATCTTGCACAGCACTTCCAGTGCCAGAGGAAAGCAGCGTAGCAACCCCACAAAGTTGCACAAGTCTTACCGACACACCTAGCTGAGAACAGGACTACAACTTATGCTACAAGATTGGCACCAAAACAACCACCAAATTCTAATGCCAGCCTTGACGCTGACTCTCTAAGTGCGTTGAATAAACCTCTGAGTTTCCTTCTGACCCTGCTCTGAGCTGAATGACAGCATGTAGGTTTGACTGGTGTCGTACTGATCCTGAGCTAATAAACCATGTAGAGAAGCAAGGCAAATGACCACAGATTCAGAGGCAAGCTGACAGAGCAACTAGTTGGCTTGGAACGCAGGCAAAATGAGCTCATGTCTGCCTGAAGAAGATGGTGCAGACATTCTTAATTATATTTCAAAAGCACTCTTAAAATAAAAGTGCCAAGTGCCATTATTGTCAGGGGATCGGTACTGTAGCAGAGAGGGTTCGTCAGAAACCAAGCACAAATACTGCTTCCTCAAAGCTGCAAAACAGGTGAACAACAAATGCAGCATTGGACTCTATTAAATAGTGTTATGAATTCAAGTTAAATATATATTTTTCAGCTGAAATTATTCAAACTTTTGATAATGATCCAAAAAAAACCTAAAAAAAAAAAAAAAAAAAAAAAATCATTTTCCAGAGAGGTTTGTTTGCTAGTATTTTTCTGAACCCTTCATTCAAATTTATGCTTCCCTAAAAAAATGGCCTACCTAGGACTCCACTTATTGCTTAGCTCTTGTTCTGCCATGGACCTTGATATTACCTGGAAATACCACATTCAGTAATATACTTCACACAAAATGCATGCACTGCGTTATATAGAGACTCAATTGATTTCTATTTGCAGACCAGGGGCATTGGCATCTGAACTGCCCCATGCTGTGACTCTTCCTTCTGTATTGCCAACTTAATGAACTGATTTCAGCTCACACCTTTCCTTTCAAACCCCTCGTTTGTCTGGATCCGCCAACTGGTCAAACAAGTAACAAAACACAAGGGCATAGATTCCTACCACAGCTGGATGTCACATAATGAAGTTGTGCAACACCTGCACCAGGGAAAGGACAGCTTCACAGGGGGCTGTTCTAATTCAATGTGCTTTGGAGCAGCAGCTATCTTTTTATTAAGGTGTATTGTATTTGTCAATCTGTCTTCATTTCTCTTAACAGTTAAAGCTATCATTTATAACATGACAAGACTTACCTTCCCACTATTAATTTAATAGTATTTGTGCAGACGCCATTCAGAGCTAGAGCCAAGGAAACAGCTACAAAACAGAATGAAAAAAAACAGAACAATAACAACTTAAATACCAAGCTATAAATTGCAGCATTACAGCATTTGATTTACAGACTGAAACCTTTACTGGAGTGGAAACTGAATGATCTTTGCAGCCTACTGTTTTTGTTATTACCCAGACTAAGGACAGACCCCAGAGCATCATAATAATCCCATGACTTTGTTCTGCTTTTACTCTTGAGAAATCTTATTTCCTTACACAAAGCAAGTTTTCCTATCATGCCATTTGCACAGGCATAAATCATCAGATGAAAACAATAATTAGAGAATCAAGTACTGTGTTTATCAGTTTTACAGTTTACTAGATGAAAATCTTATGCTGTTTGGGTCAAGGAAAATTCCTGTATAGACCTATACGTAATATATATACACACATATGAGTGTATGTGTGTGTTTATGTATATATATAAATATGTATATGTATGACACAATTAAACAGTCCATTTTCATGCTAAAGAGTTGCCTTTTGGCTAAAACTAGAATTGGATGATTTTTTTTTATTATTTATTTTTATTTCAAAAGGATGTAGGTGTTTTGACTAACAATCTTGAAATCTTCCCCTTACGTCTGCTCCCAGGATTAACCAATTTTCTTAATAAAATTGGAGTAATAAACAGGAACTGTCATACGAGGTATGACTGAATCATTTTTTTTATTTGTACTTGCATGCCGAGTCCCTAGACTTTCCAAAGAACCTCATCTACAGATGAACCTCCTCATCTACATGTGCAGATCTGTGCATTTACTTCAGTGGCACTTGGACCCAGTGCATACACTCCTTTTAGATTAAAACTGATTTAATGTTGCAGTTCACACTGTAGCTCCCTGTAACAACACAAGAGCCACTGAATTTTAACTCCCTTAAGAAGAAAAACTATCAGGCAAATGTCTGATTTCCAGCAGAACAGTCACAGTAATATAACTTTTGATTATGACAGCTACACAAGTTCTTTTCTCATTGGACTGCTGCCCCAGATGCTGCACTTCAGCAGCACACATCCTGTCTCCATAAAACCATTGCCTAAGGATATTATAGATCATAAAAATGTGTGTGCTATAGGATCTATTTTTCTTTAAGTTAAAAAAAAAACAACAGGTCCTCCATCAAAGCAAAACCAAAGGTTTTCTCAGACTATACCAATAGCTGCCAGCAAAAATAAAAGAACAAGTCAATCCTAGACACACTGTTCAAAAGTTCTTCCACTTTCAACACCTATGTTCACAGTGACCATTCAATCCCATGCTCTCTTTTTCCTCTCAATCTTTCTCTCAGTTATTTATGGTAATTCCACAGTGAACTGAATTTTCCACAAAGTCAAATGCACATGACCTGCAATGTCACAGCAGTACATTTCCTTTTGAAAGAATGGGAGGTGTAGAGATACCTGCTTTCTGACACACATGGTAAAGTTTACTCTTTTCACTGAGCTTTGTGTCTTGATTGTTGATTGCATGTCTGACTGAACCATGCTTTCACTGTTGCATATTCCTTACAATGGCAATCCAAGTATCAAATGACTGTGAATGTAAGCTGGTGAACAAAATGAGAGCAAATGCAATTTGTTTCCTTTAGGCAAGATTCATACTGCCTGCCAAAAGTCATATAATCTAGTCATTAGAGAGATGTAGGCACTTCCAGGGGAAGGAATAAGGGCACCTACATTTGGAAGCTAACTACTCCTTACCCTACATGCACTGAATCGCCTTCTTTATATTAATGGCTATATGAGGGGCAAAGTATTTTTACATCCTTTTAACCTTTGAACTCTTCTATGCATGATGCCTAAGGAAATTCACCTTTTGAGGCACTTCCTAATCATTCATTATGAACATTATGTGCCAGATCTCAGCAAATCAGCAAAGCTCCACCAGTTAATAAATCCTCACATCCGCTTCACATCACCAGACACATTAACATACTGAATCATATTAATATATAGTACACTTGAACACAAATAAGCCACAAGAAGTTCAACACTTATGGCACATACTAAACAGGGATACCCTGTAGAACAGAACATCAGGCTTGGGTTTCCTTAAAGTCTGGGTAGCAAGGACAATACTGGGGAAGCTGGCAAGCTTTCTCCTGGACATTATAGAGGGAATCATAACAGAAGCCAAGAACAGCAGAAAAAATGAACATCTCCTTAGAACAAAAAGGTAAGAATAAGTGATGGAGAAACTAATCCAAAGGTCCTTTCCTTCTTAAACAACAGAAAGTGAAACTCAGAACTCTGATTGTATGCATTTTGTGAATCAGAGTTATTTCTACGGAATGGAGTTGTCAGTAAAATATCACTATAGGACATTTCAGAACTTAATACAAATGACTGGGAGCAGCCAAAACAAAACCAGGATCTTTTCACACTTGCGCTAGAGAAACTGAAGAAAGAACAAGCTATGGGAACCCAGCCTTATCCAAAAGAAATTTTCAAAGGCAGATACATAGTGCCATTTACATCCTATCTAGCTAAGGCAAGGCTGAGTATCACTTTGACCTTACAATCTAAGAGCCAATAAATTAAAGTGTAAATTAGCCAGTAAAACAGAATTTCAGAATCAGGCATGTTTCAAACATACTGCCAACAAAAACATTTGCACTTCTTAGCTTCACAGTATCCTCTGCCAATGAAAGTGCTTTAGTCAATTTTGGTCCCTGGCAATATCCATATAAAAAGGATCTGGGGATATATCAGTAAAAGATTTCAAAAGATAAGCGCAGGCAGAATTAGCTGGAACAGTTTAAGACTTACCATCCCCATTGTTTGCCTGCTCCTCTGCTTGAAGTTGCTGCCTACAACTGTAATTAGACTTCAGCCATAACACAGCCATAGCAGTTCACAGTCCAGGATTAAGTGCACATCTAATTCCGCTGGCAGTTTAAGATGAAACACCAGCTTGTGATTAGAAAAGCTGAGCCATGAGCACGGATTTTGCAATGGGGAACAGTAAACTCCAGGAGAAGGTCAGAGAAAACAATAAGACGAGTAATTTCCTACACTAAGCAGCCGAGTCTCGCAGGACTTTCCAGTCAAACCCTTAATTTAGAATAGCTGCAAGTATAAATAAGAGGTAAGTAATAGATTGGCTTTGACAGAAAAATCTACATCTGAACAGTCTCTCAGATGGTCTTGTCTTTGCTGATCGAATTCTGGCCCGTGCTAGCTAGATTGTGGAATTAAGGCATAGAATTTGTACATTTAGAAACATACATAAAAACAATGACTTTTGTGAGATGGCTTGCAACTATAACTGCACTGAAAACTACTGTAATGGACTGTAACAGAGACGGGTTTTCTTCAAGGCTTAGACTACAATTGGAATCAATCTCCGAGAGCTACCACACATTTTCCGTCTTGAAGTATGGCATATATTACCTAAGAAAGCCTCTTTAATTTCAGTCTTGTCTGTTCGCCGGATTATTTTCACCACAAAAATGACTGCTAGTGGCGTAAGGAACGAAATTGCCTGTAAGAGATAAAAAATATCATGTGTGAGAGCATCCATTCTTTTTCAGTCCAACTGATTAATAATTAGTTCCAGTTAGCTCCATTTAAACTGGAAGGCTGAATGATCTTTGTCAAACTCCTGACCTTAAGCAAAGTGGGATGATTTGTCTTTGCAACTACAGGGCAATGAATACATTAAAATTGCAATATAACTGTGGGTTATAATTGATTTGTTATTGCCTGGAGTTGCATTTAAAATGTCAGCTTCATAAATGAAAAAGCAACAGTCTATAAGGTCCACAAAATTCATACACTGATCCATCCAGATCTTGTACATTTTTTCCACACTAAGCATTGCTCCAGAAGGCAGCCCAATCCAGGCTGTGCTCTCAGTGAGACCCTATTCAACATAACAGACTCCAACACCAACTTCCTGACATTAAAAAATGCTTTTTATTTTACTTTTTGTTTTCTTTTTAACTCTCATTCTTGAAAGCATTGAGAAGATCATGTTTTTATGATTCTTTCATTTACAAGTGTTTGGATGTGGACCAAACTGCTTGATTTTATTTAAGACCAGAAAAACAACACCTGAACATCTACAAGTATACTCATTGGTTAAGCAGAACATATTCTTTTATTGTCAGTGCTGTAGGACAGGATTCCTCCTACAAGGAACCTGAAATGGCATCTGCACATCAATGCACACACTTGATTTCCACAAACAGCATCTCCATTGTCACAGAGTAATTTGGACTATGGTTGATGATGCACTGTAAATGTGCCAGTTATCCAAAAAGCATCCTACTTTGTGCAGTCTGTCATCCCAGAGCAAGTATTTATTGTCTTTCTCCAGAGAGACACATCGGTTTCTCCCAAGCACAATGCCAGGGAGTTTTTCATTAGTGGCTTGCCATAGAAACTATGATTTGGTTCCCACCTGGTCCTTCCATCATCCCTTCTGTCTCAGACCTCCAATTGCAGAGGTAAAAGGCAACTCGTAGGTAAGGATGTCCACTTATGCTTCTTGCTGGTTCCAGTCTAAGTTAACCAACTCTTTTCTGGAATCTACAAACCTGCTCACCATCACATTTGTTCAAAAACAAATCAAGGTCTTTCAAAAGCATTTATTCTCTTGAAGTGAAAATTACTGTTTTTTTTTTTAAACAAGGCAAAAATTAAGCTGTATGTGGCACAAGGGGTGCCATGGCTTAAGTAAGACTATACTATCTTTACTGAGGCTGAACAGTGCCTTACTTCTTAAACAGCCCCACTGAAATAAAAAACAGGCAGGACAGACATGTTATGACAAAAGACATGTGACTCTCTTCTTTTTATAATACAGATTAATCCCAGTCCTCATTTTATGCTTTTAGAACATCTGAGTATGGAACAACAAGAAAATGTACTATACTTGTTATTTTGGTAGTACATCTTGGTCCACATTCCCCTCACCTGCATCTGCAAAATATTATCTAACTCAGTGAGCCATGCAGATTAAAACACAGTCTGGAGTCTGATCCCCTTTTTTACATTTAGAAAGGCAGGCACCAGGTTTGGTGCAAAAAGATGCACCATTTCCACTTAAAACTCCCTTCTGTCTACAGTGTGTGTGAGATTCAAGTCAGGGTGGCAGTGTCACGTTACTGCTCCACAAATGTTCACTTCTCTGTATCCTCAGCAATAGTTTAATTTCTGCTTTCAGAAACAAAAAGTGAAATTAAAAAAAAAGGTTAAAGCAAAACCTAGAATTATTAGTTTCATTCTAAAAAGTAAGGATTGCCACCAGGAAAGAAAAGAAGAAAGATATCTGCATTCCATTGTTGAAGAACATGTAGAAATATAGCCAGGCTGACAGGCTTATAGTGGTGGTTTAATAGAGTTAGAAATCTTTTGAACAAACAGGAGCAGAAGAAAATATCAACAAAGAATAGAATTCAAGTGGCAGCTTGTTCCAAACTACTTCACAATCAATCTTCAGAAATCTGGTAAAACTGCAGATTTCCTCATATTTCACAAGCATATGGATTTTTGAGAGAGATGAACAACTATTCCTGTGTGCAGTACATTGCTGTTCCTTACACAAAAGCATCAGCTGGAAGGTGTTTTTTATTCTGCAGCAAAATGTACATATAAAGAAAGTTTGGCTTGCTAAAGACTCCTTTTTCTTTATTTTGCAAAAAGATTCTGTATGGCTCATATCCATAACAGATTTGGCAACAGTCCAATGAGCAATACTCTCCTCAGATACATCTCAGTAATGTTTTCTTTTCCAGCAGTGAAACATTCCAACATTGCCTTGCTTTTGTGAAACATGGACAAAATCCCTCTTGTTCATTATTCATCCTGGCGAGCCAGAGATATGCTAAAGTTATAGGGACTCCCACATACTTCCATGCATTCAAGAGAAGCTGACAGTACCTTATGCTTTCCAAGACAAGGAATATCCACTGATAGAGACAGAACAAGGCTCATGTCTTTCCAGTCCTTGTGGCTTACTTGCTACCCATGCAGAAGTCAGCTTTGTCTAATTTGAACCTGGGTTTGGAGTATTCACAACATTTCTCTTGAATTCAAATCTCTCAGCGTATAAAATAATCCAGCAGTTCATAAATTCCTAGAGATTGCTTTCTAGTAAGCCACAGCCGTATGTTTCAGATCAGAGTACAACACTAGTGGCAAGAAATTCTTTACATAATGAAAGCTTGTGATCAATGCTAGAGTTGGATTTTTCTTCTTTTTAATTAGAGAAATAAGAAAAAACATTTAGAAATTCTGTACGTTTCTTAATTTAAGAAGCTGTTCACTGAGTTACTGACATGTTAATGGTCTGAGCCAGAATGAGAACACAGAATATACAAATGTTACTAACTCAGAGCTGCCTGGAAGTTCCACCTGCCATGAAGTATACCAAAAGCTGGCTCTAGGGGAAGTGGTTAACAGGGAAATGTACTACACATATCCCAGAATTGTGCTTCCCCGTGGCTACTGCCTAGAGAACAGAGGATGGACCAATGATTATCCCAACTGGTTTCAAAAATAGTTTCACCACTGCAGCAAACCCCTGTACGATGATTCACTATTAGTTCTTGAACTCTTCAGTTATAAACATGGTTCAGAGAAACCATGTAGCAAGGTAATGCTCAGCATAAGGAAAAATGGCAGAATTAAACTCAGTCTTTCCTAGCACAACAATTTAACTTTCGGGTTTGGGGGTTTTTTTGTTTTACACAGCTGTCTTGCATTTCAGGAAAAACATATATTTTCACCCATCCGGGCTGAAAAAGTCCTTAACAGAGTTTCTTCTTAATGCAATGTAAACAATATGTTGGTGAATTTAAAACCAGGCCTTCAGCCTCTGTCATAGAAGGCTGGGATATATTGTTGCCTCATAAATAGGAAGCGCCGTCAAGTGCTCCTTACTTAATTAAAAAGTTTCTGTAACTGAAGGCCTGAACCTTTAAAAAAAACCCCAAACATTGAAAATAAATTACATAGCTGATTTGCATTTATCCTGAATTCAAGCCTTAATCTGAAAAGTAAAATCCTGGCTTCACTGAAGACACAGGAAAAGATGCTTTGATGTAAGGGTACTAGGATCTGACCTCATCTGCCATGCCCATTCCTGCAAAATCTACACTTTGACTGATGCAACTTTGCAAAGATTGACCTACTTGTTTTAATAGCCTTAACTACACCTGTAATTTCTTAGCATTTCTGTAGTGGTCTATACTGCACTCTTATAGTTATATATGCAGCTTATTATGATAATTTGATAACCTAGTGAAGGTTATCAAAACCATTAATTTTGATAACCAGACAAACCATCAAAGTCAGACAGCCAGTCTGCAGGTCAACATGAGCTGTGCTGGGGAGAGCCAGAAGAACAGTGACAGCAGGGCAGCTCTATGATATATTTTGTATGCTTGTTGGCAGAAGCTAAAACAAAGGTTTTGTCTACATGGGGGAAAAAAAAGAAGGATTTGGAGGCAAATATCTTAGTGTCTAACACATCTAAAACAAATTGGATTTCAAAATTTAAGCACTTAACCTAATAAGAGCATGGCAAGGTTTTGCCAGGTCACCCAACCAGCTAATTCAAAAAGCTTCTCTAATCACTACTCTGGCATCCCTTTAAGTTAACACTAGCTTAAATCTTAAACTGTAAAAATCAACATTCATAAATTCAGTCACCTGGTAATGCTGCTTTTTACAAACTCCCCATGATTTCCTACATTTTGCCATTTTGGACATCCCCAGTTTGGAAAAAAATTGTCATTAGAATTAAAGGAACATCCTATACTTCTGAAACATTTCCTACTGCTAATCAAATGAAAGTGTACTTAGTTTACAGCCATCAAATGACCAATAAAAATTTAGTACTTACAAACATAAGACGCGTAGGTATGTTGTCTGATTGCACCAAAGGATTTTTATACAGCCAGATCTCTTCTGGCTGGATAACCCGCTGGAATGGATCCAAAAATTCTGTAAAACTGAAAATAACAATTTAAGATGCAATTTTTTCACAATTTGAAAGGATGACCAAAAAACCCAGAACAGTCTTGCTGATTTAAAACTTCCCCCAAAGTTAATTATGGTATAGCATGCATGAATTATCCTTATAAAACATTACTATCCTACCTCACTGCTTTCTAGCAATACAACCTTCATAAATATACCCTTAGGAAAACGATTGTTAAAAGTCTATATTCTACAACTTTATAAAAGTTCCACGAAGTTACTGTGGAGATTTCATAGTTTAAGCCCAGCCAGCAATTAGGCACCACACAGCTGCTCACTCACGCCCACCTCCCAGTGGGATGGGGAGGAGAATCAGAAAAAAAGTAAAACTCGTGGCTTGAGATAAGAACGATTTAATAACTAAAGTAAAATAAAATGTAATACTAACAACAATAATCATAAAATATAATAACTGTAATGAAAAGGAATATAATAAAAAAATAAAACCCAAGAAAAACCAAGTGATGCCTAATGCAATCACTCACCACCTGCTGACTGATGTCCGAGCAGTGATCCACCCCTCCAAGCCAACTCCCCCCAGTTTATATACTGAGCATCACGTATGGAATATCCCTTTGCCTAGTTCGCATCACCTGTCCTGTCTATGCTCCCTCCCAGCTTCTTGCACACCTACTCGTTGGCAGAGCATGGGAAACTGAAAAATCCTTAAATTAGGATAAGCGCTACTTAGCAACAACTAAAACATCAGTGTGTTATCAACTTTATTCTCACACTAAATCCAAAACACACTGTACCAACTACTAAGAAGAAAATTAACTCTATCCTGGCTGCAGCCAGGACAGGAGAATAAATTGTCATTTTATTTTTTGCGGGAAAAGCGTGCAAAGAATATTGTGGGATTAGAAAAATCACGTAGCAGGTATTTTACACTGAAGAAATTATATACCAGATATCGAATACAAAATGTCAAGATCCAAACTTTGAAGTATGACAGTTGTATTTGCAGGATCACAAAGCAGGGAGAAAGAAGCAGCCCAGACTGATAGAAAGAACAGATAACTTTAGAGAATATTTCAAAAAGACACTTACTCCTAAAGCAGGATGGGCTTGTAGAAACACATTTTTTACTTTTTCAGATTGCCAGTATTTTGATTTGGCTGTCAAGCTTAAGAAGAATCCAGCTCTACCAGAAATGTCTCATTCTACCAAAACTGACTGTTTTAATTTCATTCTTAAGTCATTTAGCTCTCTTAAAAAACAAACAAACCAACCAACCAACCAAAAAAACCCCACAGTTTTGTAATTATGTTATTTTGAAATGAAAAGCATCAAAATAAAATGTTAAGGTTACATTGTTATATAGAAATTAAATTATTTGTGTGGGTACCTTCTGTCCAGCAACAAAGAGGAAGCAGGAACTGTGATGTTTGTAGTAAGTTTCAAAAGCTTTTTAGGACTACATAAATTGTCTCTCTTCAGTTAAATCATACTCCTTTTTCCACAGAGTCCTTTAACTCTTCCTAGCTTTTAAGTCATATCAGACTTCCTGGGAAATTTGCCTTCACTTTACTCATTTCAGGGCTAGTTTACTAGGACTGAAAGAATAGCTGCTGAGAGAAGACACAGGGATCAGTTTTCTGCAGATTGGCCTTACTAGGTAAGCCCATGGAGCCAGAATACAGATGTGTAGTGACCCAAAGCTTTTTTTACTGCAAATTTCCCAAAGCCAAGGGCTTTAACCTCCTCCAAAACCCAGGTTTATACAAGTAACAGCTATAACAATTTACTTTGCAATAGAAAAAGCTCAAAGCAATTTGTAAAGCAGAATAAAATTAAACCATATATATGCAACTCCCCCCTGTGAAGACGAGTCCTCAAATCTAGCCAGGTCAGCAGTTTCCTAAACAGCAGCAAGCCTTATCCGGTCTTCTGGGTCTTAGAAAATCCTTCTTTTTACCCCTTCTGAGGACTGATCAGCTGTTCTTTGTTTTCTCACTGTAGTCTATGATCTCTGCATTAGCTACAGTTTCCCACGCCCCCAGCACACACTACTACTGAACCCCTTTACCTGACTCCCACTAGAGAGAAGGTACAAACACTCTGTCTACTCCAAAGAGCCCAATCAACCTCCTCTTCCTAAAGAAAAACAACAAAATCTGAGGACCCAACATGTCAAACACTCTTGTCACTTGAACCGGTAGTTATGTTTCCCTTACTGACCTACGTGGACAACCAGATTCTTCTGGAAACAAGGAGTCTGGTATTGCAAGGATGTTTACTATCATACTCAGCTTCCTCAAACCCAGAGTCTGACCCTGCTCTCCAAAGAAGGTGCAAGGTGAATTTCAGAAGTGTCAAAACACTTTGTTTTAAATTTTCATTTTGAAAACACTGAATCTTTTTTAAACAATTTTAAAAAAACAATGGCTTGTGCAAAACATGAAAGAGGGAAACATTTCTAAAGATGACCATTTCCAGGAAATAAAACACCTCAAAAATTCATTTTACAGTTTTTCTCTTCAACTAGAAAAATAAAGGTTGATTTCTAGACAATGCAAGCAACTTTGTTTCCAAATTTCAACTGAGAGTCCTAAAGTATATTATTTTTATCTTCAGTCTTCAAAGACATTGACAGCAGCTAGAAGCAGTTAACTGCTCATTAAAAGAGTTCAGTTGCCAAGTCACAGGGCTGGGTATGACATCCAACATGTGTCACCTGGGAGAGTTGAACAGCAAAGTTCACAGCTATACTGTCCAGGACTTAACATTTGTTATGAAGATATATACCGGATCCATGGCCAGGAGGTACTTCACTGCTGTCAATAAATAGAGAAGCACGTGCATGTCTGGGCATACAAGAAGTTAAAGAAGCCAGCTGAGTTTCAATGACTACATCTTTCAGGCAGTCACGTCTTTTCTGACATAATCCCTCAGGTATCTGCTGGTCTGACTGTTTTGAGGCAGTTCTCAAAGCAGAGACACATTCTTTGTCATATCTAGGCCTTGAAGCATTTCTACTAAGTGCAAAAAGCAAACAATAAACAAACATTTATGCTTCAAGGTGATCAGAGTATATCTGTGCACCAGCGCACTTTTGGAAAACATGTCATATTAGACCAGAGATTTGATTAATTTGACATTAAGACATTTGACATTATAAGCAAATGCCAACAGACTTAAAGGTTTGGGGCTCTTGGTCTTTTGTTTCCTGCCTCCTTGTGATGTAATAAAGCTACGATTAAAGTATAGTTGTTTAAATCTGAGAAATTAAACAAAAATCAAATTCATAGTTCTCACATGAATCATACTATGACACTGCAAATGTGTGCTAAGTCATAAGATTTAATTCCTTTAAGGACAAAATAACACGTGCTAAAGAGATGAAACTAAAACAACATAAATAGTATCTGATTCCAACTGAGGACCGATTTTCTGATTAGTATATACTCACTATCTTTGTACTCTTCTAAAGAAAGATTCATTTCAACAAATCTATCAATGACAGTAATAATTATTATAAGTATTATTTTATTTAACAGCAGTTTTGTATCCACCACATATTAAATCTGATTATGTAACCACTTCTTCCTCTGACTTGCATTCTGAATGTCTTCCAAGAACAGTGTTCAAATATGCTGAAACATAATGAAAAAAAAAGGAGTAAAAAAGATAGATGTAGAAGGCAGATCTTGTCTGTGTGAACAATCCAGAAATACTAAGTAAACCGTTAAAGGAAAGTGACTATATAAAAAAGAAATCACTTTTTTTTCCATCTTCAGAAAGAGCTCAGCTGCTAATTAAATTTTTATGCCAAGACTCATAAGAGAACAATTCTCTTCTTTTTTTGAAGCATCACCGATGGGTGACTGGATACGAGATTTCACTAGGTTGAAGGCAATTCCCTATTAAACAGTCATGAGGACATACTGGTTTCTAAGCTGCCTGACACTTACTGATTTATGTTCCTTCACCCTAACCAAAAGTACAGTCTATTACTATTCATAAGCTAGCACAAGCTTGTTTAAATGACTAGATGTTATTAGAAATGAATGTAGTCCTTGGATAAAGAAAACTAGTTCCTAGACATTTTCTATTATGGCTGAAAATACAAGCTCAATCATATAACGTCCCATGGTAGCAGGTGGGCAACTTAAGAAGCTTACTTTGTATTAGTACATGAAATTTTAGTATTAGCTTTTTGGCCTTACATTTTCTGCATGTTTACATATTCATCCAACATTTTTAACAGTTTAACAAGCAAGATTTTGAATACTTCAGCCTGATAACATATATTTAAGACATAAAAGGACTTCCATTAACTTCAAGAGCCTTTAACTGTGACTTTCAAAGCAACCAAAGGGAAACAGGAACCCTAATTCCATTAAAAACATCAGTGAGGAACAGGTGCCCAAGTGCCTGAGGTTGCTTTGGACATGCCAACATTACTGCCTACAACACTACACTAAATAAAAATGTTGTTCTTTTCTGAGGACACAAGCACTTTCTGGTCACATTAACTTCATTTCCATTTAACAGCATGTATCCCTTTAAGATAATTTTTATGCAAGCACCACATCACAGACTGATCCAGGTAAAAGTACACAGGAGTTCTGTGATAATACGGACTAATAATTTTTTTTTATGAAGCCATTCAATGGTAGTGAATGAATCAAACATTGCATAAATATCCTCACAGAGTCTTTGACCCGTGCTTCCACCATGGTTTCCATCTCCCATAAGTAACAGCAGGGTATTGTTTAGCACCTCACCTTACTGTTTTAAAAACTGCTTACAGTAGCTACCGTTCCCTGGCATTCAGCAGCATGAAATCAAGCAGCAATGACATTTGGAAGTTGCTAAGATCAGAGAAAGAGCAATAAGCAGTACTTCACTGGCAAAGCTGGTAAGGTAGAAACCTTTAAATATTAAGAGTAGAAAAGTATGTTCCCAAACTAGCAACAAGAACAGGACGGGAATAGGACAGATGCGCCCAGCATTAGGATTGTATCGTTGTGTCCTGTTAGAGCAAGATAGAAGCTACCAGTCTATAGATAGAAGCAATGAAACCATGACTAGCATTCACCTTAGAAGCACCTACTAGCCTTACAAGGACTGCCACTGGCCAACAGCTGCATTTTCAGCGAGTAACAATATGAAATCACACAGGGGCTTTGGGTCTGGCAGTCTTGGGGACTTTGATATCTGCTTCGTCAGAAGAGTTCACAGGGTGCTGGAAGGTTAGGGATTGTTTCCTGGTTTTGAGCATCAACTAAAGGA